>NC_080099.1:4034742-4107242 GCF_950005125.1 Chionomys nivalis | reverse complement strand
CAAGTTATACTACATCTAGCCATGGGTGTATTTACATGGAAACAAGAATTTCACATGGTTGTGCATAAGCAAGATCTAAAACATTAGTGAATTCATTAGCTATTACACATCCAGAGTAGTCAAACTTAAATTGGAAAAAAATGTATTTTAAATATTTAACAGGGGGCTGGAGAGATAGCTCAGTGGTTAAGAGCATTGCCTGCTCTTCCAAAGGTCCTGAGTTCAATTCCCAGCAACCACATGGTGGCTCACAACCATCTGTAATGAGATCTGGTGCCCTCTTCTGGCCTGCAGACATACACACAGACAAAATATTGTATACATAATAAATAGATAGATAGATAGATAGATAGATAGATAGATAGATAGATAGATAGATAGATAGATATTTAACATTGGATCTGGAGAGGCGGTTCAGTGATTAAGCGCACTTGCTTCTCTCGCAAAGAAGTTCAATTCCCAGGACCCACAGGCTACTCAATCCACTTATAGTTCCGGCTCCAGGGGTTCTGATGACCTCTTCTGGCCTCCACAGGCACCTGTACATGTGTTTGTAAATCAACAAGACACTCATACAAATATAAATAAGTCTTTAAAATATATATTTTACTACTAGACTAGTGTCTTGTCCTGTTTACTCAAATGGCATTAGATAGTCCTTTATTCTGCCATATAACAGAGTTTGTTTAGGGCGTTGCCTGTAGGTGAGACCATGTGCCCACGTAAGTGAGAAGCTAGACAGCACAGCATGGGTCTCACGTTGTGAGTCTTTCTTCTTTCACATTTAAGAAATCCAATGGACTCTGATTCTGGGTCAGGTGCTGTGTGTGGACAAGGATGGAGACAGAAACAGGACAGTAGCCTTACCCAATCAGATATTACTCAAATAACTCTAGTTCATTGTTTGGTTAATTGTGAAACCTGCCCATTTTGAAAGCTTGGCATTCGATTGAAAAGTGCTTAGAACATTGTGACCCTCGTGTCTCAGGGATCTTGTCTGCACAGGTACTCTGTGGTCCCTGAGTTAAAGAACAACTTCTGTTAGGTGATTGTTTCCTTTGAGTAGGACAAGATCACTGTCATCTTAAATCAGAGTCACTTGTAGATAAGACCTGTGAATATTTCTGCAGAGAAGGTGGAGACATGAGGATCTTTGGTACTTTCTAGTCGGTCAGTCTAGCTAAATATTGGGGTTCCAAGTTCAGGAGAAAACCCTGTCTCCAAATATAAAGTAGAGAACAATTCAGGAAGAAAAACCCAACATCAACCTCTGACCTCTACAAGAATGCACATAGATGTGCACACATATGTGTGTATAGATGAACACACAACTACAACTGGACCAATGATGGCTCAGCAGGTAAAAATGCTTGATGCCAAGCCTGATGAACCTGAGTTTGACCTCCCAAATCCACGTAGATGGAAAGAGCTGACTCCCACGAGTTGGCATGCAGTGGCGCTCACGTGCAAGCACACACTGAGCTGTTATCTGAAAAATAATGGGGGGAGAGCACTATCCAGCCCCCAGGGTCAGTTTGAGTATGAAACCCAAACATTCCAAGTTCTTAATTTCCTCCAGAGCATCAGTGCCCAGTTGGCACTCAGAGCCCCTAGATGTCACAATACAGAGACATTAATATACTACATCTACCAGCTAAGCATGGTATGATACAGTCAGGCTGTACCTGATGGATATTGTGGTGTTTTGGGTGAGAATGGCCTCCATAGGCTCATATATTTGCATGATTGATCCCAGTTGAAGAACTGATTGGAAGGATTAAAAGGTGTGGCCTCGTCAGAGGAGGAGTGTCACTGGGGGTGGGGCTTGAGGTTTCAAAAGTCCATACCAGCCCCCATCTCTTTCTGCCTGTCTGCAGATTAGACTTAGCTCTCAATTCCTGCTTCAGCACCATGCCTGCCACCATACATGCTACCATATCCCCCACTGTGAATCTGCAGGGAGGAGATTAAGTGAATATATTTTTGTCTCGCCTCTCACTAAACCTAGAGCTCACTGGCTGGCGAGACTAGCTGGCAGTGAGCTCCTGGAATCTGAGTGTCTGTCTCCTCCAGTGCTGGAGTTATAAATGTTGGCCACTGCACCTATCTGTGTTGCCTAGTGAGTCATCTTCTCAGCCACCCAGACTGACCCAGCAAATCTGAAAAGTGGCATTTCAATAACGAGCAGATGAAAAAAGATGAAGCATTTAAAAAATAAGCCTTCAAATTATTTCCTATTAAAATGATATAAATAATGAATTCATAAAGACTGGTTTATTTATATATACTGAACTGTAAAAAAATTAACTTTTTGTAGTGTTTACACTATCAAATCCAATCAAGACAAACAAGATGGTACTAAAATGATTTTAAAAATGCAATTTATCAAGGGCTTTAAATTGAGACTGTCTTGCTGATGTCAGGATTGATTAGTTTTCCATCCAACACTGGTGCTATTAAAAGCTTTGAGCAATTCAGATATAATCATTGAGTAAAATTTCAATGGGGTAAGAGAAATGTTATTTGGGTGAATTCTGCTGGTAGAATGGTGTGTGCAGGGAGTGAGACTTTATTGATGGGGTCAGAAGATGGAGGAGACAGAAGAACTGAGCAAGGGGGAAGAAGTTTGGAATTAAAGAAAAACTCATCTTTGCACAGATTCCAAATCATATATGGGTATGAATATTGATCGTTTCAGTTTGAGCATGTTCAGGAAATTGGAGGAAAAGAAAAGAAAGGAGAGACAGGAAGTTAATACAGTGGCATGCCCCGGTAATTCCCCTAAAAATGAATCCACAGAGGAATCACTATAGCTAGTAGCAGAAACTACTACTTTCCTTATTAAGGGAACAGAGGCAAATGTGATTCAAGCCCTGAGATCTTGGGTAGAAGATTGGGCACCACAGTTCTGCAGGGCCTGCCAAGCAAACTGGAAGACTGAGCCAAAAGAACTGCAAGCAAAAATCTAATTGGCTGAAGAGGTGTCCCACCTGTCCTCCAAGGTGGTGCTGAATCCAGTCCCAGCCTGTCACACTGGATTTGGGGGAGAGAAGGTCCAAGTTGCCCTGACTTTGGGAAGGTAAGTGAGAGAGGGAAGGTTAAATCATTTCAATGTCTGTACCTTTCCAATGTTTTATTACTGGTCCCAATGTCCCAAGACATTTTAAATGGGAAGGAACAAATACTGTACTGGATTCACATTTTCTGAATTTTTCCAGCTCCAGCTTTGCCCAGGGTCTGAGTGGGAAGATCCGTCAGTGGGTCAGTGACACCGGAAGGCGCCTGTTGTCACGAGTGTTGCTTTGACAGCTCCAGGAAAAAGGTGGCAAATAATTTGGACCCCTGTATGTAGTTCCACCTAATAAAAACAAAAGCAAGAAAACACATTCCCACTCAATGAAGAAGGAAAAGCAGCCAACCACGTCCACAGGAAAATTGTATGAACTATAAATCCAGCCAATCTAAAGTGTTTAGATTGTTTCTGTATTTAGCATTCACATTTAGTATTTAGCATGCTTTGGAGATCCTAGGATCAAAGTCACGTGATAAACCCAAAAGCAGAATTATTAAGAAAATATGATCACCAGGTGTGGTTTTACACACCTATAATCCCAGCATTTGGAAAGCAGAGGCAAGAGGATTGCTGAACCTCAAAGCCAGATTGGTCTACATAGAGCTTTCCAGGCTAGCCAGGGGTGCAGAACAAGAAAGACTCTGTCTTAGGACAGCAAGCAGAAGAAAAGAAGGAGGAAGAGGAGGAGGAGGGGTGAGGAAGAGGAAGGAAATGAGGCAAATAATTTTGGTCTCAAACACAAAAATGTCCATTATTCTTGTTTTTTCTTTATCTCCCTCCTTGGCCTCTTTGGGTGCTAGGATTCCTGAGAACACTGTCCAACATGGCTTTCTTTGGTTTCTCAGAGTTTCTTTGGTTCCTTATTTTTGACATGACAGGGATTGAAAAAAAAAAAAACAAACATTTTTCTTTCTCACTCATTTGGATGTTTCTATAATCTGTCAATATGTTCATATCAGGCACTCCTAAATATCGTTTGTTAGACACCAAATGTCACAGCCTCCAAAACTATATGTTGAAGCCTTAACCCGCTATGAGCCAACCCTGGAGGGACCTTCCAGGTGACTAAAGTTATACAATGTCAAAGGATGTGCCCTAATCCCACGGTGCTCTGAGTTTATAGGGAAGACACACCAGAGCCCCTCGCTTGCCTGCAGGCAGGACCAATCTCTTCCTCCCCCTCACTACTTCTCTCTCCTCGTTTGCTCCAGTTCTGCCACAGGAGGAAACACAAAGAAAGCAGTAGTCTGAGACCAAGTGTGGTGGTTTGAAAGAAAATGGCCCCCAAAGAAGTGGCTCTATCAGGAGGTGTGGCCTTGTTGGAGGCAGCGTGACACTGTGAGGGTGGGATTTGAGGTCTCCTATGCTCAAGCTACACCCAGTGACACAGTTCACTTTCCATTGCCTGCAGATTAAGATACAGATCTCAGATCCTCCTCCAACACATGTCTGCCTACACACTTTCATGTTCCATCCATGATGATAATGGACTAAACCTCGGAAACTGTAAGACAGACCCAATTTTTTGTTTGTTTGTTTTTCAAGACTAGGCTTCTCTGTAGCTTTGGAGCTTGTCCTGGAACTAGCTCTTACAGACCAGGTTGTCCTCGAACTCACAGAGATCCGCCTGCCTCTGCCTCCTGAGTGCTGCGCCACCACCGCCTGGCTAAGACAGCCCCAATTAAATGTTTTTCTTTATAAAAGTTGCTGTGCTCATGGTGTCTCTTCACAGTAATAGAAGCCCCAACTGAGTCACCAGGCTTCACCTAGTGTTCCCAGCCTAGGGAACTGTGGGGAGATAAGCATCAAGTCTTTAAGATACCAGGTCTGTTACTGTCTGTTCTCACACAGACTAGTGAACAATCCCACATGGAACTCCCCACCTTCACAGGGTCAGCTCACCTGTTGATCTTCTCGTTCTGGGAGTGTTCCCCATCATCCACAGCCCCCAGCGGGAGCATCATTACACTCTTTTGTATAATAGTCTGGAAGAGTTTAGCAATCGGAATGGTTGACCCATCTTGGATCATATCAGGGTCTACTCCAAACACTGAAACACAGAAAAAAGAGGCAGTAGAATAAATCATAAGAAGACTATCTATCACTAATCTCAAGTGTTGTAATGTGTGCTTTTCTTTCTGTCTTGGGATCTTGTCATGTAGTCCAAGCTGGCATAGAATTCCTGACCTAGTTCAGACTTCTGTCAAACTCAAACCCACCCCTGCCTCCCAGGCGATGGACTTAAAAGTGTGTGTGATCATACTTGGCTTAAATTTTTAACTTTGAACCAAGGTGAAAATTTTAGAATTTCGGGTAAATGAAAAGACAACATGCATGGCATTCCTATAAGCACTAACTCTACTCTTGTCCATGTAAACATCTTATGTGATTATTGCTTAATAGTCAAGAATCAGAAATTAACAGTGATGTATATGTGTGTGTATGCATGCATGTGTATAGATAGATAGATAGATAGATAGATAGATAGATAGATAGATAGATAGAATGTTTTTTTTTTTTGTTTTGTTTTTTCCAATACAGGGTTTCTTTGTGTAGCTTTGGGTGTCCTGGTACTAGCTCTGTAGACCAGACTGGACTTGCACTCACAAGTATCCTCCTGCCTCTACCTCTCAAGTGCTGGGATTAAAGGTGCACACTACCACTGCTTGGCTTAACAGTAGTACATTTTAGCTACTAATGTTATAAGACTTTTCCTGGGAAGAGGGGAAAAGAACATTTACTCTCTCCAATCAAGGCACCGAAAGACCAAACAAAAACAATTCCCCCCCAAATCTAGCTTGGCGTCCAAATGAGTTCAGTTGGTGTTAGTTGCAAGAGCATGGACAACTTGCAGGCAGCTACACCACCAAAAAAAAACAAAAAACAACAACAAAAAAAACCAAAACTCTCCTCGCATCAGCAATTGTTAACTATTATATTTGACCATGGAGGAGCATGGCCTCTTACATCCACTGTGAAGATGTCCTGTGGCCTGCCTTCTGCTGCAGTTCCTCCTTTCACTGGCATTAGACGAGCTGAACGTTCCCATTTTGCATCCCCTACTCTGATGGGCTAAACCCTCTGAAACTATGAGACAAAGCAAATCCATTCCTTCTCAAGTTGTTTTTTCCATGGTGATAAAAATAATAATAACTGACATAGTTCTCTTTCACAAATCTCTTCATCTCTGTAAGCCTTCATTTCCTCTGTAAACTGGGGAAGGCTGCTGTGCTGACCAGGAAGTACCAGGTAACAAGCATCCTGTGCACACAGCACTGTGTCAGCCTGACTGGATCTGGAATCAACTAAAAGGGACGCCATGGGGCATTACTCCTTTGAAGTGTCAGATCAAGTGTTGGCAGCCTGGCTTGGATAAAGGAGACAGAAACAAGAAGCTTCTTTCTTTTCTTTTCTCTTTTTCCTTTTTGCCTGCTTGACTTCCTTCCTACTGGCAAGTTCATCAACACTGTTGTTTTGGCTTTCCTTTGCTGATATCAGAACCCAGCCCCTTTGGACCTCCAATGTGGACTGAAAACCAGTAATCCTTGTTCCAAGTCTTTAGCACCAGGTTAATACCCAGCCTCAGGGACTAAACAGCTACTGGGTTCTTGACCTCTCCAACATGAGGCAACTATTGTTGGGATGCCTGGACGGTGTCATGAAAGGCAGCCAAATAATCCCCCTTTGAATATAGACTCATTCTACTGCTTCTGCTGCTGTAGAGAACTGCAGACAATGCACCTCGGGTAAAAAAGACAAAGGTGTCTTGGTCCTGCTACAAACAGGTGAATCAAAATATCTGTAAGGCCCACCTGTTTTGATGGCTGTTTTGGCTGCGAGGTACTGAGGGTCACTGATGTTGGCCATCCATGGGTGGAGTCCTAGGACCATAGAAACAGTCATCTTGTTGGAACTGTTTCTTTTGGAGAACACAGCTTCCAGATGCTGTTTCACCTAGAAGGCGACACTGTCAGTAACAAGTAGGATGCTGGACTTTGCTCACACAGTGTGTATGGTCTTCCACCCAGAAAGCAGAAGACACCCTGAGCTGACGGGTTGGAGCACTGGGAGCCTTTAGTCACGCTACTGGTGTAGAGCAGTGAACAGGGGCTTCTAAGGCAACATAATCCAAATATAGTTTCTCATCTAATAACACTCTAATGAATATTTGGCCGGGGGGGCATTATACATTCTGGAAAATTCTGAAAAATGGGAGCAATTCCAAGCTAGACAGTGAAGGAGACATTTTAAGAACCTGCTTTAACTATTCATAATAGCCAGAACCTGGAAACAACCTAGATGCCCCTCAAACAAAGAATGGATAAAGAAAATGCAGTACATTTACTCAATGGAGTGCTACTCAGAGGTCAGAAACAATGGCACCTTGAAATTTGCATGTGAATGGACAGAATTACCTCATGAGTGAGGTAACCCAGACTCAGAAAGACAAGTATAGTATGTACTCACTCATAAGTGGCTAACAGACATAAAGCAAAGAATAACCAGGCTACAGTCCACAATCCCAGAGAAGCTAGAATGTCTTCCAGAAACAGATGGAAGCCAGTACAGAGATTCACAGCTAACCACTGGCTGAGCTCCTTGCAAAGGGAGGGACCAAAAATAATATGAACAAAGGGGTCAAGACTTTGATAGGAAAACCCACAGAATCAGTTGACTCGAACTTGTGGAACATCACTGACTCCTGACTGACAACTGGGGAGCCTGCAGAGGCCGGAACTAGGCCCCCTGAATACAGGTGACGATGGTGTGGTGGCTGGGGAAGTCTGTGGAGCCTCTGGCAGTGGGACCAGGCTCTAATTCTGATGCACGAACTGATTTTGTAGAGCCCATCCCCTATGGAGAGACACCTTGCTCAGCCTATGCACGGGGCAGGGGTCGGGGGACCTTGGTCTTGCCTCAACGAGGGGACTGGTGCAGGACTTCCCAGGGAAGGCCTCAACCTCTCTGAGTGGGAGGTGGGGGGAGGGGGAAGAGAGAGAGCAGGAGGAGAAGAGGAAGAGAGAACTGGGATTGGCAGATAAAAAATTAATTAATCAATTAAAACACAAAGAGCCTGCTTTACTAAGGAAATCTTCCCAGGAGGCTCCAGCCTCCAAAACACAGGGTTTTTTTTTCCATTTATTTTTCATCCAGCATTTATTAGCACCAAGGTGCTGGAGGTGGTAGCAGCAAATGAGACAAGGACGTGCCTGCCTCTGTGGATGTATATCCCTAAGATAAAGCAGTGGTGTTTCCCAAAGGGAGGGAAACAGCCAGGAAGGACAGATGGGAGAGGAACTGAGATGTGTTAGAAGGCAATGAGAGCACAAGACAAGGAAAGAGGAGGACAGATTTGAGAGCTTGAGGAGGGCATCAGGTATTCCCTAAGAGTCGACTTCCTGTTAAGCCAACGCCAGGTGAATTAATACTGGGTTGATATAGACAGATAACTCCCTCCAGATAGTGCTTTTCTCACAATGGCTACGTTCCTCACACTGGTTTCCAAGATCACGAGATAACAAACGAGGGGACTCGAGGCTTTCCAGTCCCAGACAAGTGCACCACTCCATCCGTGTGTGAAGCCAATCTCGCCTTTATAGCTACCGTCTAATCTTTAAAAATGCCCCATCATCGCAACTCCGCGCGGCTCTTTGTCTGACTTCTGGAGCTGGGGAAGGAGATTTGCTCTGAGGAAGGCTGATGCTGGGTTCCTGACCTTTTCTCCATGCTTTTGTATTGGAAAAAAAGAAGTGAAACTTGAGAAAGAACCACAGAGTTGCTCTGTTTGCCATGGTGTGTGGGACTCAGAAATGGTACTGCTGGGCCTGAGCGACAATAGATATCGTTACCTGTTTTTCCACCACAGACAGATTCATGTGAGGGACAAGGCGGATTGAAAATTTTCCTATGACCCGACCAGGGATGACTGTTTTAGTTCCAGGCTCATCAAAGGCACCTTCAACGCCGTGGATAGAGAGAGATGGATACCGCCATAGGTGCATCAGGAGCTCCTCCTAGGCAATGCGAAGAACACAAGACTGAAGCTCAATTGAGGGCTGGGGCTGTAGCTCGGTTGGCTACAGTGACTGCCCAGTGTGCACAAATCCCTGGTTCAGTCCCCGGTGCCACAGGGTCTGGGCCTGGGGAGAGATGCCTTTGTTCCAGCCTCTGGGAGGTGGAGGCAACAAAATCAGGAATTCAATGTCACTCTTGGCTCCTTTGTGAGTTGAGAGAGTTGAGACCAGCCTCAGCTAAAAGAAATCCTGTCTCAAAAGCCAAACAAAGAAACAAGAACCAAAAATGAGCCAGGTGTGGTTGCATGCACCTCTAATCCCAGCAGAGGCAGGCAAATCTCTGTGAGTTCAAGGCCAGCCAGCGGTCTACACAGTAGATAGATAGATAGATAGATAGATAGATAGATAGATAGATAGATAGATAGATAGATAAGTAGAAGACAGGATTAGTGGAATAGATCAACAGTAGATCACTTAGAATGTCCAGAGCCCTAGGGCCATTCCATGAACACTAGAGATAAAAATAAACCTCAGCTAAATTGCTCGGATCTTCAATATCTGTGTACCGGAGACCTACGTATGAAAAATGAAGTAGTATCAAGTCAGCTATGTCTGGACGAATAATACAGGCAGGATGTGAGGTTTCTTGTCTCCTGCTGCCTTCAGCAAGCGGCCCATGCTGCTGCTGCCCACGCGGCTGCCCTGCCCAGAACTTCTTCTTGTCTGAGGGGCTGCTTCAGAAATTGAATCAGGGCCACTGAGATGACTCAATGGGTACAAGCACTTGTGACAGAAACCTGAAAACCTGGGTTAGATCCCCAGAATCCAAGCAAAACAATTAGATGTGGGGCCGCACGTCTGTAATCCCCAGCACTTCTGTAGGAACACAGGTAGAGATAGCTCACAGGCTAGCCTGGGGTATGCAGAGTGGCAGAACCAACTAGAAAATCCTGCTTCGCTGGGCGGTGGTGGTGCACGCCTTTAATCCCACTCGGGAGGCAGAGGCAGGCGGATCTCTGTGAGTTCGAGGCCAGCCTGGCACTACACGTGCTAGTCCCAGGACAACCAGGGCTATTCCACAGAGAAACCTTGTCTTGAAAAACCAAAAAAAAAAAAAAAGGAGAATCGACTTTTGAAAGTTGCCCTATGGCTCCACATGTTACACACACACACACACACACACACACACCACAGCAACAATGATAATAATGAAAATAGCTTTAAAAAACTGAATCCAATCATAAATTTCTAACCAGGGTTATATATTGGTCATGAGTATTGCGACTTTGATTCCTAAATAAACGTTCAGTCTTTGAGCCATTCTCATTCTTGTGTATTTTCCCAGTCTGAAGGTTTAAATGCAGTTCCACAGAAAGCTGTACCACTTCCTATCAGCAGCTTTGCCATCTCTGGGCAGATCCTGAGGGGAATCAACCACAGCTACCAATATTGAAGCAGGAAAGCATTATTTTTTAGAAAAAGATTTTCTTTTTATTAGTTTATTTTGTGTGTGTGTGTGTGTGTAGAGGATGAGTTGTGTGTGTGTGTGTGTGTGATGTGGTACAGTGCCCAAAGAGACAAGAATAGGTACTAGATCCTCAAGAAGTGAAGTTACAGGTGGTTGTGAGTCACCCTGTGTGCACGCTGAAAACTGAACTCAGGTCTTCTGCGAGAACAATGCATCCCTTAACCATTAAGTCCTCCCTTCAGCCCTCAGCAGGCAAAGAGAAGAAGAAGATAGAGGAGGTGGAGGAGAAGACAACGGCAAAAGAAAAAGAACAAAAACTAAATTCTTGAGGGCTTCCTGCTCTGAGTTCTAAGTTTTTCACAGCAGAGAGGCAAGAATGCTCTGGCTTGCCCATCAGACCTGAAAGGCCTTGATAACGCCTGAGAGAGTGAATGATTACAGGTGTTGGAGCCAGTGTCTCAGACAGTGGCTCCCAATCTTTGAGCATTCAGGAAGTTCAGCTCCCTGACAGGAAGTGGAATGGGATTTAAATTAATAAACTGCCCTGGAAGACAGCACTGTCAAATGAGTCGTTATTCAAGGTTTTCAAGGTTAGATGCCTGACGTCTGTACCAACTGCTCCTTAGGACTGGTCAATTGTAGACTAGACCAAAGTAGCTGTGAATAGCAAAACCTGCGTGGGGCTTAACCTTTGCCTTGTGCTCTATGATGCATGGATCGACACTGAGTGGTGCCGATTAGACACGGGGAAAACATGATTTAGGAGCAGCCTTCCTCTTTCAGATCATGTGTGCATTTAAGATTATACCTTGGTATCAAACAGAAATTTCTCAACTTGGCTGCTCTTCCGGTACTCTTCCAGGTCCAGATCAATGTTTACATACATTGTTTTCTCCTCCTCTGTAAGAGGAGCCATTTGGTCATAGATTCCAGGAATCAGGATATGGCCTGACGAATCCACCAGGCTCCCTACAAAACAGATGCAGACATTACAAGTGTGCCAACCCTGTGGTCCTAGAGCCAGGGCAGACAATACTCTCCTCTGTGATAAAACTCACAACTGCCTCCGTCCCCCGGCCAGGAACAGTGACAGCAATTCCCTTTACCCAAGGGATAATGGTCCCAAGACGGAAGTGGTCCCAAGGCAGGCTAGCCCCAAGAGCAGAACTGAGACACAAGTCTGCAGAAAGTTAAGTTCTCTTTTGTTCCACAAGCAAGTCTCGTGTTTACATTTTATCTTTTCCAGAGTTAAGAAGTAATATGTATAAAGTATTAAATAGTTGAAATATATGCGTATATTCTATACTTGCATACATACAAATTTGTATGAGAAAGTGAAAGTTCCCAAAAATATTTTCTCAATTTCCCCTAGACACACACATACACACTCACTCAAAGAAAATACAAATCAAAGGTAAATTACAATCAGGACATTCATTGGTATAACTCACACAGAATTAGTCCCATTGAGGACATTTATTTAAGGAAAGGCATTTCATAAGTGTGTATTCTGTGTTCTTAATATGACTAGGATTCGACAGCATCAGGATAGGAACTTTATTTTACAATTATTAAGTCAGGAGTTGTGGAGTATGACTGTCATCCTAGACTAGGCTGAGGCAGGAGAATGGTTACTTTGAGGGGAGCCTGGGATATATAGCAAGGCTTTATTTATGTCAGTGTTGCTAATTATAGAGCACAGTGGAGACAGTGGACAATGATGCCTTCACACCAGGTGTCGGACACACCCTCTGCTCCAGGTGCTGGGACCACAACAGCTGCCTGCCACCTTCAGTTACTAAGACACCATCTCTAACAAAGTAACAGCCTCATGGAGATGTATCAACAGGTTCTTTAGTTCTATATAGACACAATGAAAGTCAATAAATTCTTCACAAAGTCTACCTAAGGACAGAAGTTTCCCAGGAAATGATCACAGGAAGCCAAGTTTGTCAAGGCATCAGAGTTCATGGGAAGGCATCAGTGCTCTGAGTTTCACCAGCTCCTCCTTTGGCCCCTCCTTTCCACAGAGATCCCCACGTCTTCCAATCCTCTACATAATAGTACTGAAGACTGCTGTGTTTCCAGTCCTGAGCCACACAAACCCCTCAGTAGTCACTGAACTGCACTATGTGCTGATATGGTTCAAACCCATGAATCCTATTCAGGTTTAAAAATAAAGAGGTGTTGAGGGGTAAAGAAATGGCTCAGTAGATACAGTGTCTACCACACAAGCATGAGGACCTAAGTTCCAATCTCCAGTGCTGTGGGATAACACTTCTGTATGCTGTGAATATATCTTGGTCTCATTGATTAATAATAAAAACTATTTGACCAACAGCCAGGCAGGATAGGCCTAGGTGGACTTGGATGAGGAGGGGAGGAGGAAGAGAGGTAAGAGTAGCAATCCAAGAAACAACATGCCAGCAGACTGGTAAAAGTCATGGCCACATGGCAATACATAGATTAATAGAAATGGGTTGATTTAAGTGTAAGAGCTAGTTGGCAATAAGCCTGAACTATAGGCTAAACACTTTGTAATTAATATAAGTTTCTGTATGATTATTTGGGACTGTCCACCAGAGGTCTGCCTCTTTTACACCCAGCACCCCCCCACACAGAAGCCAAACAGGTGTGGCAAACCACTTATAATCCCAGCACTCAAGAGAAGACTGGGCAAGCTGACTAGTGAGAACAGCTGAGTTGAAGAGCTCTGGGTGTAGCAAGAGACGCTGCCCAGTAAGTAAAGAGCACTCAAGGAACACAGCTGATGTTAGTCTCTAGTGCTCACATACATGTTCACACACACACATGCCCATATACACACACCCTTCACATAGATGAACATGAATATGCTCATGTACACATATCATACACACATATATATGCAATAGACAAATAGATGAGAGATAGCCTGGGCTATGGTATAACATCTGTCTATGAAAAATAAGTAAATGTTCGATGATGGCAAAAGGAAAAATTAGTCTGGTGAGAAAAGTTATGTTGTCTATTACTGGAATTCTTTAAAGGAAAAATTATTATTGTATTCTTTCTGAAATAGTCAAGCTTGAGATACTACCTGAGCACATTAATATTTTAGAAAAAAAACATAAGGCCACTGAAGAATATATAGAAATAGGTAACGGGAGCTGATGTGGGACCCCTCTGTATACTTTATTACCATTAATGAATAAAGAACTGCTTTGAACCTATGGCAAGGACAGAACAGAACTAGGCAGGGAAAACTAAGCTGAATATGGGGAGAAAGAGGGCAGAGTCAGAGAGACGCCATGGCCCTGCTGCCAGAGTCAGACATGCTAAAACTTTGCCAGTAAGCCACTGTCATGTGGCGATATACAGATTAATAAAAATGGGTTAAATTAATATAAGAATTAGCTAATAAAAAGCTAGAGCTAATGGGCCAGGCAGTGATTTAATTAATACAGTTTCTGTGTGATTATTTCGGGTATAAGCTAGCCGGGTGGCCGGGACAAACAAGCACCCTCCTTCCGACAGGGAGTCTTAAAACTTATAATTTTTAAGACTTCCATTCAGGGTTCAATTAAAGATGGCATGAATAACTAAAGGGGCTAAAAGTCTGAGGGTAAAGATCTGAGGGGTAGGAAGTCTACTCATAACAGGAATTGGCTATTGATATTTCTTTATTCTTCTTACTTCTCATTTCTATCAATTCTCCCTTGCTCTCTCTTGTTCTACATTGTTCTTAGTTCTACAGTGTTCCATACAGTTCTATCCCTTACAAATGTTCCTAGTAAAATATACCCTTAAAACCAGCAAATCCCAGCACTCAGGAGGCAGAGGCAGGCGGATCTCTGTGAGTTTGAGACCAGCCTGCTTTACAAGAGCTAGTTCCAGGACAGGTTCTAAAGCCACAGAGAAACCCTGTCTCGAAAAACCAAACAAAAACAAACAAACAACAACAACAACAAAAAAAAAACTGAATAGTGGGGCTGGAGAGATGGCTCAGAGGTTAAGAGCATTGCCTGCTCTTCTAAAGGTCCTGAGTTCAATTCCCAGCAACCACATGGTGGCTCATAACCGTCTGTAAAGGAGTCTGGTGCCCTCTACTGGCCTGCAGGCATATACACAAACAGAATATTATATACATAATAAATAAATAAATATTTTTTAAAAAAACTGAATAGTGAGTCCCTATCTCAAAAAATTAAAATCTGGGCACAGTGGCATGCAGTTATAATCACAGCCCTGGGGATGTAGAGACAGCAGGATCCCTGAGCCTTGTTCCCTAGTCTAGACTAGTTGGTAAGCTCTGAGTTCCAGTGTCTCAAAAATAAAAGTGGACAATAGCCGAGGAATGAGGAATGGCCTCCAAGAATGGTCTCTGGCCTCCATATGCATGCCCACACATGCACATGCTCACACATGCACCCATATTAACACAGGCATACATTTGTGCCGTATACATATATTCACGTCTACAGAGTTAATAAACAAGTTTTTAAAATAAAGAAATAAATAGAAAAATAAGCGAAAAGTAGAGTTTCAATCTATAAAAAGAATGACACATAACATAGGCTTTATTATAAATAGCCCAACACACAGCAAGAGGAGAAAAGGCTGAGGATATAGATTTCCTATACTGCAAACATTTTCAGAGCTGCTGGAAATAAAAGGAGCAGCCGGGCGGTGGTGGTGCACGCCTTTAATCTCAGCACTTGGGAGGCAGAGGCAGGCAGATCTCTGTGAGTTCGAGGCCAGCCTGGTCTACAAAGGGAGTTCCAGGACAGGCTCCAAAGCTACAGAGAAACCCTGTCTCGAAAAACCAAAAAAAAAAAAAAAAAAAAAAAAAAGACAGAAAGGAGCAGAGGCAAAGGAGACTAAGTAGAATGGATGCTCACAAAAGGAAGTAGAAATATTACCTAGAAGAGCCACCAGATCAGCCATTGGTTCATTCAGGATGCCACCAAAGGTCCCAGAATGAAAATCTTGATCTCTACACTTTACCTATAAAGCAGATAAAAAAGTAGAGATTTATCTATGCCCAATGGTGTCCTCAAGACTCCTGTCCTGTCACCTCCAGACCCGACCTCACACATGTTTCTCAGTCACATGACTTGGAGACTCTACCTTTTTCTGTTTTTAACTGACTTCATTCCCTACTGTTCCTCCCAGTTCAAATTTTATCCAAGATGACCAGAAATTCCTTGCCTGAATTATTACTATTGATATGGATGGCTTACTCTTGGCTTTATGCCATGCTATGGGTCACCTTTCTGGAGAATGTTTCCTCTCTTCATTTCAGGGAAATGTTCTTTTCTTTCTCTTATCACTTGCAGTGAAAGTCCCTTGATGCCTCTTTTAATCTCTCTCCCTACTTCCCTCTCCACCTCTCTCTGTGTATGGTGTGTGCTATCATAGGTGGCCTATATTACTAAAAATAATTTAAGAGGAGAAATAATCTAGGGGTGGTTAAAGGGGATCTCACCAACTTTGGAAATGGAAAACTAAGGCTCGAAGATAAGACAAGGCTGTGTATCACACAACGATGTTGCTGATGCCATCAGCTTCTATTTTCTTATGGCCGTAGCACTAGGGTCCCCTGCCAACAAGGCCTGCAGCCTACAATGGGAAAGGTTACAAAACATTAGCCTAGCATCTGTGACCAACTAGGCTGTGAGCCCCAAGTGAGAGCTTCCTGGCTTCCTCTCTAAGGTCCCCAATAATTTCTCTATCCTGTCCACAGCCCCAATGTCCTCCACAGCTGGAGCCTGCCAGTACCTCCACCATGAAGTAGCAGTTCCCCCGGGTTCCATAAGTGAGTGCAGGCTTCTTCTGGCTGATCCACAGATTGTCTGAAATCACAATGTAGTCTACACTGGAGAAGAAGTGCTCCTTTTCTCTCCTGACCACTTCCTCCAGGGCAACAGATCCAGCCTCTTCCATCCCTTCCAGGATGAACTTGATGTTCACGGGAAGATCCTGAGTTAACAAGAGAGTAAAGAGATGGTACAATACACTCAAGTAAGGTTTTATTAATAAGCTTGTATTTAATAAAGATACATTCAATAGTCATCTATACTCAATGTATGGCTTGTTTACCCCCACAGCAGCTCTGTTCACAGCGCAGAGGAGAAACAAAGGTAAGGACAGCTGATAGATTCCATGTGGCCCTTCGATGCAATGCTAGGACAGGATTTGGAGCAGAGATCCAGCTATGCCTCAGAATGGGAAGAGTCCTGTGCCTTACAAACAAGTGACCTTTGGTCATCTATTTAGATGAGGGTATTTGGGAGTAAGGATCAGGTCTGTGGAACCTGCGTGTCTGCGTATCCTGGTATCCCGGGAAGACAAGCTAAGCTCTGAATCATCACAGTCGGATGTCCTTTAGCAACACTGAATGAGCACAGGATTGCTGTAGGTTGTTCTCTGACCTTC
Organism: Chionomys nivalis; assembly: GCF_950005125.1. NCBI lineage: Eukaryota > Metazoa > Chordata > Mammalia > Rodentia > Cricetidae > Chionomys > Chionomys nivalis. Next base: position 4,090,270 of record NC_080099.1, on the reverse strand, counting down.
TTACACATTCCTGGCATATGTGCTCCTCCTCTGTACATGCTCCCCTCCACACACACACAAACACATAAACACACACACAAACACACAAAATCAAATTTTTAAAAAAAAATAAAAGATTCAAATCAATCTGATAGATACTCAGTGTGAGGCCAGCAGCCAAAGTCTGTATTTGGTCACCTCTGCTGCTCAGGGGACCTGTGACAATCTAGGATGAGCTGTATCACTTTTCAGTGGCTCGTTTTTCTGAGGTGACACACTGGCATTAAGGTTTGCCCTGCCTCTTAGTGAGATGACATGCTGAGGGGACCTGTATTTGAGTTCTCTGAGAGCAAGAAGGAAGGAAGGGAGAAAAGGATGGAGGCTGGGGAGTCACTACAAGGTATTTGCCTTGTTTCTGTGTTTGTTTGCCTAAAGTTCTATTTCTCTATGCAGGCCAGGCTGATCTGGAACTCACAAGCCTCCTGCCTCAGCCTCCCGAGGGTTTGGATTCCAGGTATGTATTAGCACACCTGGCTTGAAAATCCCGCCTCATCTAATTTTTCCCCACAAGCCTGTGTGGTAAAAGCTCTCATTTCTAACTCATAGGTGATGGAGGAAGGTCATTTGTCAATAAACAAACTGCCTTGGCCCATTTGATAGGCTACCCCTTAGGTGGGTGGAGTAAACAGAATAGAATGCTGGGAGGAAGAGGAAGTGAGCTCAGACTCGACAGCTCTGCTCTCTGGAGCAGACGCCATGCTCTCCTCTCCAGAGCAGACGCGATGAAACTCCAACCCAGGATGGACGTAGGCTAGAATCTTCCCGGTAAGCGCTCCTTGGGGTGCTACACACACGAATAGAAATGGGCCAAGCAGTGTTTAAAAGAATAGAGTTTGTGTGTCGTTATTTTGGGGCATAAGCTAGCCAGGCAACCATGAGCCGGGCTGTGGGAAGAGGCCCGCAGCTCCCTACTACAGATGGCGCCCAGACGTGGATGACTGAATCCACTGAAAGCCTGAGAAAGCTTGGGAAAGAATAAAGCATGTTTTCTTGGTAGCAACAATTTCTCGGGTCTGCTCTGCTTGCTAGAGGCAAGCAAGTACTCTCATCTAAGAGAGGCTTCCTGACTCAGCTTCAGCTGTGAAACCTTGCAGCTCATTTAAGAGGTCCTGCCACGAAACACTTAAAACGGTGTTGGTGAAAAGCTGAAGGCATGCTTTTCGGTTTTCAGCCATAGCAGGAAAAAAAAATTGTGCTGTTTTAAAATGCTGGCTTTCTGGGCCGTCCTGCCAGGGCAAACTCTGACTGTTTGAGGCAGGAGGTCAGCTACAGAGAGAGCATTTGAGTGTTGTAGCTTGTTTGCTGGCAAGGACCTTGAAACGCCACAGAGTTGTAGTGATAAACATGGCTACAGCTGGTATCTCCGCCATGAGGCTGGAAAGCTAAGGAATGTGCTGAATCCAGCCGACAAAGCCACGGCTTTCATCCTACTGATATTGCTTGGTAAATTAAAGACTCATGTGGTCAGAAAAAGAGAGAGAGATACAGTAAAGAGAGATTCAAAGACAAAGAAAATTTCTAAATGGTTTACAGTGTGTTAAAAGTATATGCAGGCTAAAAGTTCTTAAAAAAAATAAGGAAGAAAGAGAGTAATTGGGTGTGGTAGTACACACCTTTAATCCCAACACTTTGGAGGCAGAGGGAGATTGACCTCTGTGACTTCAAGGTGTGGTAGCACACGCCTTTAATCCCACTGCCTGGGAGGCAGAGACAGACAGATCTCTGTGAGTTCAAGAACAGCCTGGTCTAAAGAGTTATTCCAGGACGAAGATATACAGAAAATACAAAATAAAAGTAAAAGTAAACAAAATAGAGTTAAAATAAAGCTGCACAAAGATGGAAAATACACAGAGAATCTTGATACTGTATGCTATTATGCTCTCTTTGAATTGTTTGAATGCTGAGGAAGGAGCAACAGATGCTAAAAGATATTTGTTTATAAATGCTGCTGAATTAATCCAAGATAGATATTTTCAAAATACCTTGACTTCAGAATTTGAATCTAAGGACATGATGCTTTGGAAAGGAGTTTCTTCTTTTGTTTTCACAGAGGATGAGACCCTGTCGATTTTTTCTATTCCAATATGGTATGATAGACCACGCCCTCCTGAAAGGTTGCTGTGAACACCTTCAGAAAATTACTTCACTCAACTGCCGACTGAGATGACCCTGGCACACAGGTTATTCCATGAAAGATCTGAATAACAGCGCCCCCATTCAGCAGGAAGCAGTTTGGAGAGAAATAACTGCGCCCATATTCCCAAATATTGTTTATAAATGTTCTTTTACATTTAAAGGGGGTTATGATATAGGTATGAATAATTTGCATTGATATGGATTTTGCTTTAGTGATTTAGATTTAAGGTCAATTTTGTTATATGTATATGTATTTCTGATCTTGATTGAGGTATTGTGATTGTGTAGTTCATTTAAAAATGTAATGTATATAGGTTGTTAATGGATAATCATCTATAAAAGTCAAGCTTGTAATCATGTTAGATTTTCTAGATGTACATAGATATATTTTAGATAGGCATTCTTCATATCTTTCAAAGATTATAAAATATGGCATTTTAAGTGTTTTAATAACTTAGGGTTTTTCATGACAATGAGACACTCTGCTCCTGGCAGCACCAATCTACTTCAAGAAGAAGATGGGCATTGAAGAGGATCCTTATGGAGTTTGATAGCCATTTGGGCAAGAAACTGCTCTTGCCTGGACTATTTTATAAACTGGACACAAAGAACCCACAGAGAGAGGACTGCTGAACTTGCCTAAAGGTGAGATGATCTTTCGGGGTTCCTGATTCATGAAAGAGTCTGCGAGACATTCTGCAGGACACAGCAGATAAGTGACTGAACTGCCTTTAAATTTCCTGCTTCATGGAAACGTCTCTGGATACTATGGACCTTTAGGCCAAAGATGGATGCCCCAACGGTACAGAGGAACTTTGGGTGACTGTCCAGGCAGTGAGATGTCTCTGTCATTTCTAGAGTTTAGAAGTTGCTTACTTTTTGTTTGCTTAGGTAATATTGTATTCTTCTCGAGTCTTTGATGGAGTTGAATAATAGATAGATAGTTATAGTTTTCCTTAGTTATGATAAGGATAAAATAGATGTAAATATTGTAATTTTTACTTGATAACTGTTTTGTTATATGTAATTTTGCTATGTTAAAGTTAAAGCCTTCCTTTTTTTTTTTTTTGTTTAAACAGAAAAAAGGGAAATGATGGAGGAAGGTCATTTGTCAATAAACAAACTGCCTTGGCCCATTTGATAGGCTACCCCTTAGGTGGGTGGAGTAAACAGAATAGAATGCTGGGAGGAAGAGGAAGTGAGCTCAGACTCGACAGCTCTGCTCTCTGGAGCAGACGCCATGCTCTCCTCTCCAGAGCAGACGCGATGAAACTCCAACCCAGGATGGACGTAGGCTAGAATCTTCCCGGTAAGCGCTCCTTGGGGTGCTACACACACGAATAGAAATGGGCCAAGCAGTGTTTAAAAGAATAGAGTTTGTGTGTCGTTATTTTGGGGCATAAGCTAGCCAGGCAACCATGAGCCGGGCTGTGGGAAGAGGCCCGCAGCCCCTACTACACATAGGTAAGGAAAATGAAGTTCAGGGGGATTAAGAGATTGTGTTCAAGGACAGCAGTGGCTATTTCTTATTTGTTTGTGATTGTATAATTTCAGCACTAAACTTCAAAAACAAAGCACATTATGGCCTTTATATAGTAATTTCCTTATAAATATTGGTTTTCACACATGGGAAGAATGGAAAGGAAGGGGAGGAGAAGAGGAAAAGGATACAACTTAATGGAACTAAATAGAACTGGAAGAGGTGAGAAAAGGGGTAAAGGGAAGGAAATGGATGGAAAAAAAGCAGAGGAAGGAAAGGAAAAGGGAAGAAAGGAGTGAGAAAAGAAAGAAGGGAGAGAAAACTGGGAGAGGGAGGAAAAGGAAAGGAAGAAAGGGACCAAGCCACTTTAGGAGGAGGAAGGGAGAAAAAGAAAGCAGGGAGGAGGGAGGAAGGAAGTAGGAAAGGCAGGTGGTCACATCGATGCTCAGGACCTGTTTAACTAAGCAAGTTCCCTGCATAAGAAGATGGACCAGCAGGACCCAGCCTGACACCTGACAGACACTGACTCAGTGTTTCTCAGTGTAATAAGGATTTGAATACAAAAGTAAACTCGTATCTCATCTGCTTATGACCCAGGAGAAAATCCTCTTGAGAGAGAAGCCCTCTGAATTCTGATAAAATACTGTGGTCTGGTTGATGGGTCGGTGTTTGGGAGAAGGAACTGTGCAATCTAAGCCTGGAGCCTGGGCATGGTGGCTTGCTCCTCATGATCTCCCATTCATCTGGTGAGGCAGGGCTCAGTGGGGGAGGGATCTTCTTCATAGGCAGGTGCATGCACTCCTGACGAATGGGATCAAGGGCCAGGCTCCATGTTACGCTGGACAGACTGTTTCCCAACATGAGAAAGTATGTAGCCAAACACAGTGTTTAAGCCTGGCTTTCCAAATCAATATGTGCACTGGTATAGAGTGGACTCTGAGATAGGTCAAACCGCTTGCCCACAGCCACACAGCGGATTTAGTCCTCTTTGGGAGTCTAAACATAAAGATGGAATGACTGGAAAACAAAACCATCCTTGTTAACACAAAGTAAGAGACACAGATGCATCTGGACCCACCAATAATGTTCTCAGGTAACCGGGAAAGGAGAACAGCTTCCTCAAAGCTCCCCCTGCCCAGTCTTGCTTCCACAACCCTATAAGGACACCTGTGGGAAAATAGCCTGTCATAGGCAAAACCCTAGTGGGCTCAGGCAGAGGCTCAGGTAGCAGAGGTTTCTGTCCAGTTCGTCACGTGTGCATCACCGTACACTAAGCCGTGCCTGTGATGAGGAGGAGGTGGAGAAAGGGATGAGACAAGGTAGAGCTGGTCTAAAAGTCACAGCCTGTAACTCTTTAGTCTCATCCTGGCTTTCGTCACGTTCTAGGCCATGATGCATGTGTGTACACCTGTGTGCCAAATTTGCACAGCCATGCACACTTATGCAGATAACAGAGGTCAAAATCCCATCTTTTTTTCTAATGTTCTTCACCTTATTTTTTGAAAGAGTCATTCATTGAACTGTCTACCGAGACTGACTGGCCGGCAAGTGCCCAGGATCTGCCCGTCTCCAGGACCTTAGCTCTGGAGTCGTAGCCATATGTCACCTCACCCAGCATTTCACAGCAGGTCCTGGTCCCACTAGACCATCTCCCCACCACTGTACTCTAGGTTTTTTTTTTTTTTTGGTTGTTTTATGTGTGTGTGTGTGGGGGGGGTGTGCGCGCAAAAGCCATAACATATGTAGAAATCAGAGAGCAGCTTGAAAGAGTTCTCCTTCCACTGTCTAGGTCCCAGCGATCAAAATCAGACTTGGCAGCAGATGCTTTTACTTGTCGAGACAGCTCACCAGCTCCGTGTTCTGTTTTTAACGTGGCTGACAGTGCAGGCTGGGAACCCATGCTGCCAGGATGACTGCTCTCTGGCTGGCTTGCACTGAGTCAGTTGTTCCTTGAGTTTCCCAAGCTTTTATTTCTGTCTCTGGGATGGCTGTGACAATGCTTTGCACTCAGGATTGTGGAAGGTGAGTAACCCCTGCGCAGTGTCCCAAAGACAGAGTGAGCGACCCTAAGGATGTTTTTATTATAATTGCCTAGCCGCCACCCTCTCTCTCAAGCGCAGCTGGTCACCTACCTGCTCCAGAGCTTTGAAGGTGCTCACGGCATTAATCCAAGCCAGGACAGGGCCTTTGTTATCTGTTGCACCCCGTCCGTACAGCTTTCCTTTAAAAATGATAGAAAATTTCAAACTAGTACTGCCAACTTAACATGAGTTATATGAACTCAAATTTTGAGATAAAAGAAGATCCATATCTGCATTAGAAGTTTCTACAAAGCCAAATGACTGAACTTTGTGATCGCAGTTAGTTCAAATATTACAGACCAAGCTTGACTCTGGGGCTATTTTTAGTCCTGTTGGGACCCATCTGTTCCCTGTCCGTGAATCTGACATGAGCATCCTTGTGGCCTCCAAAGCTTGGAGAATATATGCTGAAGAGACGTCTAAGTGTTTTACCAATCAAAAGCAAAGCATGCTGTCAAGATACGGTCTTGCTTAGTTGCCCAGGCTTGCCTTACATTCATTTTGTAGCACAGGTTTGGCTTGAAACTGTGATCCTTTCTTCAGGTTCCTGAGAAGCTGAGTGTAGTCTAGTAACTACCACACCTAATTCTGTTCATTCTTAACCACAGCTAGAGACCCAGGACAGCTTTTGACCCTGCCCAAGCCTTGACTACAGACAGCTCCACCTAGGCATCAGATGACACTAACCATCCACTTCTGTGAGCATGTAGGGGTCCGTGAGCCACCCATCAGCCTTCTGCGCTGGCTGCACATCCAGATGCCCATAGAAGCATACGGTGGGCTTCTTGGGATCACTTCCCAGCTCAGCCAATAGGATTGGAGGTATGGGAAGACTCTGGCCATCAGGCATCTGTGGGACAGTGAACCACAAGATTAAAACAAACAAACAAAACAACAAAACAACAACAACAAAAAACCCCACTCTATTCTTCCAGAGCATTCACAACAAGAGTCCTGTCTACTCTATGCTTGAGTCTGCTTCACTTTCCCCATCTCTAAGGTGCATACGATGGCTGCCTATGATGATGTGTGACTTCAATCCCAGGACTAAAGGGCTGAGGTGGGCAAATCTGTATGCATTTGAACCAGCCTGGTCTACAGAATAAGTTCTAGGCCAGTCAAGGCTATATGGTGAGACTTAGATTCAAATAAATAATTAAACCCATAAAAAACAAACCAAAAATGTATCCAGTGATACACTTTCAATAATTATATGAAGCATATTGGAATTAGGATTATCAGTAATTATCAGATACACAATGCTAAACAGTATAGTTCACTGTACATATTCTTCAAGAACTCAGATATCAAATGTCTTAAAACAACAGATTTTCCAAATCCTGGAAATCTGATGATTCTGAGTTCTCAGTGTTAAAGCAGGAGACATGGGATGATTTGACACAGATCTGCCATCCTTGGTAGAAGGGCAGTCCTAAGCAAGGGTACTGTGCTGGCTGCTTCTCTGTTAACTTGATACAAGCTAGAGCTATCTGAACAGATGGAATCCAGTTGAGAAATGTCCCCATAAGATCCAGCTGTAGGGCATTTTCTTAACTAGCGATTGGTGGGAGAGGGCTCAGTCCATTATGGGTAGTGTCATCCCTGGGCTGGTGGTTCTGGCTTCTATAAGAAAACAAGTTGAGCAAACCATGGGCTGCAAGGCAGTAAACAGCACCCCTCCATGGTTTCTCCCTCTTCTCTCTTGCCTCCAGGAACCTACTCTGTTTGAGTTCCTGCCCTGACTTCCTTTGATGAACTGTGGTGTGGAAGTGTGAGCCAACGCACCCCTTTCCTCCCCAATTTTCTTTCTGGTCATGATTCATCATAGCAATAGACACAACTAGCACAGGTTCCAAGGAAAGAGCACACTCTTCATACGGTTTGTTCAGAAAGCTGCCTAGGCATGTAAGAAAAGGCAAGGTGGACATGGAGAGCCAGAGGGGCGGGTCTTCCAATAACAAGCTGACCCCACTCATGGCTTCCATTTTCTTCATAACCTGTGCCCAGGCCTGCTATGACCAGAAGTGCACAGCTCAGTCTCATTTTGGACTAGACGGAATGTTCAATTCCTATTGGAAATCTGGACTCTGGGGATTGAGGTGAGAGCTGAGTAAGCCCTTTCCTTAACACCATCCAAGAAAGGCATGGCTAATGGCCATGGAAGTGGAAGCTCCTGAGCTAGAAGGAAATCCTCTGGCACCTGTTGAGAACCCAAGTCCACGGATGTCACCCCAGCTCCCAGGTGCCGGAGTTTGTCTGCAGCCAAAGCCATCATCCTGAAGAGCTCCTGCCTGAGACGAGGTACAGGCTGCACAGAATCGCTCTCAATGGCCACCCATTCCTTCAAGGTCTGTGAAGAAAGACGGTGAGGGGGTTATCATGGCAAGGCACAGGAGCCCATGTCCAGTTGGGTAGGGGAACCCAAGGGCTCTTTAGTTCCTGAAATCTCATAGATTAATCTAATAACACAGTGACTTCCATAAGTTAGCGGTGGAAACGAGGTCATATTTCAGTTTTAAGGACTGCCTTGCAAGTGTTGAGAACCCGAGCTCAATCCCTCCGAGACAACCCTGTAAAACATAATCTGGACACTGTGGTGCATGCTTGTAATCCTAGAACAGGTAAGGCAGAGTCAGGTGGTTGCTGGAGCTCAATGGTCATCCAGCTGACCCTACTTGAGAAGTCAATAAAACTCTTGCTTCAAAACTAACAAAACAAAAACCAAACAACAACAACAAAAAATAACAAAGTGGGCAGCACCTGAGGGAAACAGTGCTGAATTTTGACCTGCACATGTGCGTTCACATGCGCACGCGCGCACGCACACACACACACACACACACACACACACTCTTGATGGGTGAGCTTGGGGTTTAATTTAAAACTGGAGACCAGAAGCATCTAATAACAAAGATGAGGTAGGGTAGGTTGAGGGAATGCAGTCAACTCATCCCTACACATTCAATCTTCTAGTCACATAGCCGGGACTTGAATTCATCACTGCGTGAGTTGAGTTACTCAGCCCGCCTCAGCCCATGGTCCTATATGCCTTTGACAAATGCTTAACCTTCCAACCTCAGATTTCCAACCGTAAGGGAGGAGAGTGGGGCTGGCGAGAAGGCTCCCTGGTTAAGAACAATTATTGTTCTTACAGAGGACCCAGGTTCAGTCCCCAGCATCCACATGGTGCCTCACAAACCCCTGTAACTCCAGATCAGGGGATCTAGTGCCCTCTTCTGGCTTCTGAGGGTTTCCGCACACAGGTGCAATACATAAATACACACAAAATTAAAATCAGATGGATGAATTGATACACATAGGAATAAAAAGGAAATAAATTAATAACTTTTCAAAAGGAGAGAGTGTTCCCTAATTCCAGGCAGGCACATTGCCCCTGTGCTATAGAACTGAGCAGACATTCACTAAGAGCGCCCATGATGGAATAATTTGTAATCCTTGCTCGTGGTTCAGTGTTGGAACCTGGACTGCTTAAACTGAAACTTTTTTTTTTTTTGGTTTTTCGAGACAGGGTTTCTCTGTAGCTTTGTAGCCAGTCCGGGAACTAGCCCTTGTGAACTAGGCTGGCCTTGAACTCACAGAGATCCACCTGTCTCTGCCTCCCTAGTGCTGGGATTAAAGGTGTGCGCCACCACCATGCGGCTGAGTACTGATATTTTAACCTAATAAGAAGTCCCCACCATTTTTAATGGAATCATATCATCAGGTCTGAAAACCCCACATCTCCCAGCAGACTGAGGCCACCCGATTCTGAAGGGAGCAACCAGAGCATCACGTGTGACTTCTCCTACCTGCACGAACTCATCCTGGTGGAGGTCCATGTACTGGAAGAGCTTCTCCAGCAGCCCCGAGGGTGGAGGAGATGAGAGCATTCCTTGTCCCAGCAGCAGCACCAGTGCCAGGACAGATGAAGCCTGTGATTGGTGACAGTGAAAACAATGCCATCACTGGACTTCTGACCTTTCAAATGCTTTCGCAAACCCGCTACCCAGTGCCGAAGCTCCTTATGAATTGGACTAAAGTGACCAGAGACAGTTGAACCAGAAGTGCGTGCCTCCCCACATTTTTTTCCTGCATGCTTCATTTTCAAAACAAATGCATTTTAAAAATAAATATGTACGTATACTTTTTAAAGATTAAATTTTAACTTAATTAAAATTTTTATGTGTATGGGTGTTTTTCCCACATGTCTGGTTGTGCACTATGTGTGTGCCTGGTACCATGGAGGTTAAAAGAGAACGCTGGATACCCTGAGACTAGAGTTACAAACGGTTGTGATCTTCCATGTGGTTGCTAGAAATTGAACCCCGGTCCTTAGAAGATCAACCAGTGCTCTTAACTTCTGAGCCATTGCTCCAGCATCTACTTTTTTTTTTTTTTTGAGAACTTCAGACATGATACTTCATCTACATCACTCTCCATCCCCTCTCTGGCTGCCTAGCATCTCCTCCCACTCTTCCTAGCAAATTCATAATGTCTTCTTTAATTATACTGCCACACACATATGTGTATTTATCTTAGTGGTGTTTATAATGCAGAGAAAATACAATGACCAAAGCAACTTATAAAAGGAATCATTTAATTTGGGAGCTCATGGTTCCACAGGGTTGGAGCCTATGACAGTTGTGGCAGAGAGCATGCCAACAGGTGGGTAGGCATGGTGCCGGAATAGTAGCTGAGAGCTTACATCTGATCCACTAACAGGAGGCAGGGGCGGGAGAGCACTACCTGGGAATGGCGCACTGCCTCCAGCAAAGGCATATCTTCTAATCCTTCCCAGTGCCACCATCTCAATAGTTCTCAACCTGTGGGTCACAGCCGCTTTGGGGTTAAAAATGACCTTTTCACAGGGTTAGCATAAGACCATTGAAAAACACAGATATTTACATTACAATTCACAACACTAGCAAAATTACAGTTATGAAGCAGCAACTAAAATAATTTTATGGTTGGGGGGTCACTACAACGTGACGACTATATTAAGAGGTCCTAGCATTAGGAAGGTTGAGAAACACTGCCTATGGGGGCCATTCTGATTCAGAGCACCGCAGCTACGTACACGTGTAGATATAACCCACCAAGTCTGTTTGCCATTGCTCAGATGTACACAGTCTAAGATTGAACACATGGGACTGGGCAATCTATGTGGGATCTTGTTCCTAGAGAAAACAGACGCCCCCACTCTCAACAGCTGTTGACTGAGGTTTCTGTCCTACCCAGTCCCTCACTCGTTCGGTCCCAAAGAAACACAGAGGCCGACATTAATAATAAACTAAGAAGCCTATTAGTTCAGGCTTCTTATTAACTCCTTTTTTGTTTGTTTGAGACAGGGTTTCTATGTAACTTTGGAGCCTGTCCCGGAACTAGCTCTTTTTTTTTTTTTTTTTTTTTGGGTTTTTCGAGACAGGGTTTCTCTGTGGTTTTGGAGCCTATCCTGGAACTAGCTCTTGTAGACCAGGCTGGTCTCGAACTCACAGAGATCCGCCTGCCTCTGCCTCCCGAGTGCTGGGATTAAAGGCGTGCGCCACCACCGCCCGGCCGGAACTAGCCCTTGTAGACCAGGCTGGCCTCAAACTCACAGAGATCCTCCAGTGTCTGTCTCCCGAGTGCTGGGATTAAAGGTGTGTGCCACCACTGCCTGGCTCTTATTAACTCTTATAACTTACATTAGCCCATAATTCTTGTCTGCGTTAACCACGTGACTTGGTACCTTTCATTAGCGAGGCGTTCTCACCTTGCTTCCTCGGTGTCTGGGTGAGGACAGCTGACTGAGCTTCTTCTTCCCAGAATTCTCCTGTTCTCATTGCCTCTACTTCCTGCCTGGTCACCACACCTCTACTTCTTGTCTGGCTACTGACCAATCAGCATTTTACTAAGCAAGTACAAGAAACAAATCTTTACAGGGTCAAGCGGTTGTCCCACAGCAAACAGCCTGTTGCAGTTCTTCAGCTGTGGGTAGGACCTTACTGAAGTTTCCCCGCCAGTGCTGGCGTGTCCGCTGGTACTGTTGTGCTTGTCCGATTCAAGCAACCATAGTGGTGAATGTTCATGGGTTTATTTTCTCTGTGAGGTTTTTGGGACACGATCTAGTAGCAGACACCCTACTCTTCTGACTCAGACAGTCTTTCTTTCCCTCCCCTTCTTTAGTGATTTTGAAGCCTGGAGTAGAGGGGCTACATTGTAGATTGATTGGTTGTAGGTCCGTCGGTTGGGGTTCGACACCACACCCTCACTTATTCTCTGCCTTCGGACAAGCTGTGGATCTCTCTAACAGTCTCCATCTGCTGCAAGAAGAAGCTTCGTTGGGACTGGAGAGAGGGACCAGCAGTTAAGAACCCTATCTGCGCTTGCAGAGAACCTAGGTTTGATTCCCAGCACCCAGCATGGTGGCTCACAACTGTCTGCACCTCCAGTTCCAGGGGAATCTGGTACCTTCGCACAGACACGAGTGCAAGAAAAACATCAATGCACATTTAAAAAAAAAAAAAATCTTGACGCTTCTTTGAGTAGAGGTGAGCACAACACTTTTCTGTGGATATGAGAACAAATACTTAGAACACAGTTGGGAGCTAAGTTTGTTTAGGGAAATGGCACATCGGTACAGTCTCCTCTAGGGTCCATGACCTCTTTGGCCACAGGCACCGTTGGCTAGGCTAACATTGCCAGGCATGAATTCTTTCCTACCTCGTGGGCCTTAAGTCTGATTACATAACTGTTAGTTACTCTCAAGATAGAGCATCACTCTTCCTCATTGAGGCCATCTGGTGGGGGGCAGCCCTTACTGAGGGGCCTAGGCTTTCCGTCTGGGTAGGACTCATCCCTCCTCTCTCTGGGCACTTGCATAGCACCTTCTGATACTAATGAATTTTAATTGGACCTCAGGGGCTTCCGAGCCATCCTTACACACCCAGAGGAGACATGGGTGCTTCTGCTACCTGTATCAATGAGCTTGTCTCAATGCCATGAAACTCAGGTTATTCCTATGATACAGCTGCTCCCTGATTCACTTCCTATATATGGAGCCAGTTCTGAATGACAGGTGTGAGGGACATTGCTTGAGAGAGGGAGAAGTACAGGTGAAACCTAACAGATAAGCATAGAAACTTCATGATACTTAAACCCTGTGCAAGATGGGGGGTTTACCAGCGCCTGCAATTACAGTGTCTTCAAAGAGAAGAAACTTGGACGTTTCAGCATTATTCAACACTGAGAGGCAGCCTTGGCCTGGGGCATCTACTATTCCTGCTCTGAGTCGTCTCTCACTCTGTATTTTGATGTATTCCTTCCTTCCTGGCCTGGCCTCTGCAGAGATCTGTGCACAAACCATTGAGCCACTCTCCCTCACCTTTCTCCATTCTCTGATCTGCCATCCCCACCCTGCGGCCACTCCTGAGCGATTCTACCCAGATGACCTTGGATACCTTTAAGGAAAATTTCTTCCATGACTTGAAAATGGTACCATGTCAAACTCAACAAGTCTGCACCTGGGTGGCATAGTTAGAACCTGTCTAAAACATAGTAAATAATAACAACAATAAATAATGGTAACAATATAGAAATGAACAAGGCACCAAGATATTATGTGGAAGGAAAAAAAACCAAACCCCTAACACAGTGTTTTACACAACCGGAGTAGCTAGAAGCCCAAAAGTCAGATAGTAAGAGCTGGTGAGGGCATGGAGAAACAGGAACCTTCATGTGCTGCCGGAAAAACTGTCAGCTCAGTGAGCAACAACTCTGCTCACCAAGGCTAATGATTCCATGGACCCACACAGTGAGAACAAACAAAAGAGTCCATTCCAACCCTCTGACCTTCACACACACACACACACACAAAAACACACACACAAAAACACACACACACACCCTTCCCCCTGGACCCACACAGTGAAAACAAACAAAAGAGTCCATTCCAACCCTCTGACCTTCACACACACACACACACACACACACACACACACACACACAGACACACCATTACCCCTGAACCCACACAGAACAAACAAAAGAGTCCATTCCAACCCTCTGACCTTCACACACACACATAGACACACACACACACACACAGACACACCCTTACCCCTGAACCCACACAGAACAAACAAAAGAGTCCATTCCAACCCTCTGACCTTCACACACACACATAGACACACACACACATACATACACACACACACACACACCCCCTTCCCCAGTAAATAAATAAACATAAAAACTAATACAAAATTCTAAAAACTGTTGAATTGTGTGCTTAGCCTGGCTGCACCGTGAGATGTGAATACTGAAATACAGATGTAAAGTAGCCATCAGGCACACAGTCACTTGACTATTACCGAGTATGAGTAAGGGAAGTGAGGGGTTAAAATTAAGAGGCCCGCCAAGTCTTGCTTGCTCTTGGTGGGAATTAAGAGCTCAAACCAGCAGGTGGCAGTGCTGATCTGTTGGTGTCCTCCGCCCTGACTCTAGACACAGCGGATTCAACTGGATCCTAATAACAAATAGCTAATGAACAGGGTGGGAAACAACTGTGTTTGCCTTCCAAAGACTTAAAAGCAAACAAACAACCGCTCGGAGAACCAAGGAAAACTCATGCTAGCTCTTTGGAACTGCCCAGTGCTAAAATCTTTCCCCATCAGTTCTGGGGATGGAGCAGGGTCTTGTACAGATGTTATATCTAATCAATCTGCATCTCTAATCTCAGACAGAAAAATTCTTGGCAAGCCATTGTCTAGAATGACATTTGAATTTTTCGTATCCAGTTGTTATTAAGATAGTTTTAAATTAAAATACTTTGATTAATTCCTTGACAATTTCATGTGTTGAAATCATTTTCACCCCCACTCCTGCCCCTAATGCCTGTCAGTCCACCCCACCTTCCCACCTCCCTCGGTTTTGTGTCTTTTTAAAAACTAACTCATCCAGTCCAATTTGTGATGCTCACATACTCCTGGGTGTGAGATCATACACTTGAGCTTGGTATACCTACCAGGGGCCATACCCTAAAGAAAAAAAAGCCTCTCCCCCAGAGGCCAACAGCTGCCCATTGTGCCTCAGTAGGAGTGGCAAAAACCCCACTGCCTTTCATAAAAAGGGCTATTTTTAACAACAAAAGAGGCGGGACATGGTGGCATATGCCTTTAATCCTGGCATTTGGGAGTCAGAGGCCGGTGAATCTCTATGAATTTAAGGCCAACCCACTCTACATACCAAGTTCCAGGTCAGTCAGGGCTTTGAAGTTAGACCAGTTCTAAACAGAAAAGAAAAAGGAGCTTGAGGGTAAATTTAAAGGCCACAGGAAGAGAAGGAGAACAGCCCTCGAATCTTTGGGTAAAAGGACTGTCAGGGACCTGGCTCTGTCACTGGGGACTAACTGGGGCCTGTGGCCCTGAGGGTGGGACAGATAAAGGATCCGGTTCACTCTTCACTTCCTTGCCCATTTTGTTCCCCTCTCTTTCCCTTCCTTACAGAACTGGACAGAGTCTGCTGCTAAGCATTTGGTTCCAGCCACCGAGTAGACTTTGGGCAGTGAGCCTGTCTTCGCCACCCTTGGAAGGGACCCCTGTCATGATCCATGCTCTCCTCCTCTTGTTCCTTGAGCACTGGTTGTTTTCTTGTGTTATAGCCATGCTGGACCTCAAACCATTCTACTCTGGGCTTCTGTGGTTGCAGGAAGAAGAACCAGGTGGCAGAAAGAGAGACTGGATGTGGGGGTTCCAGGGCACATTTCTGACCTCAGGCCTCCTCAGCTGACATTCAGAACTTGCGTTCCTGCTTATTACTGCTGGTGGTTGTATATTTGGAACAAAGGTTCCCAGTGTTCCGATCTTAACTTCTCGTACTTTTAACTCTTCCCAGGACACCCCTGGCTGGGTCCTAAGGAACAGATCATCAGAATCTTAGCTTTTACACACGGCAAAGTTACAAGAACCACAAGTTTCTGCGTCACCCTGTTCTGACCAGCCAGCATGACCAAGAAGCTGCAGCTGAGGCCAAGTTTGGCCTAAACTCATTGCCATAATCAAAAGAGAAGCCTATATACTTCCAAAGAGTGGTGCTCACAAAGGGGCCCAGTTCGGAAAATCCTAATCAGGCTTCTGGAATGTTGGGTGGAGTTACAAGGAACCCAAATCATTACACACCTGCTGTTCAGAATTCTTACCTGGAATTCTTGCTCCAGGGTAGTCAGTGTGTGTGTTCAAATGATCCTGAACCACCTTGACCAGAGCTACATTCACTATGGACAATCCATTTGCACCATGAACAGCAGCCAAAAGTAGGCTGTAAGCAGGGAGCTGGAAACAAACCTGCTACTGTATTGGACGTCGTTGACAATGAGCAGACTAGCCAGTAGAAATGATGGCATTGCTGTCTCTGCAGTGATGCCCGTTATCCCTGGGGCCTTCTCTGCTGCTTCTCTTTCCTATAAAATCCTTAGTTCTTTTTATATAGACGGAAAAGCTGGGCATGTAATGGAAGAATTCAACCTAGGGCTGAGACCACAATACCAGCAGCAGCTCCTCCCCTACAGACACTGAGGGGCGGCCTATTGGTCTAGGAAGCCCAAGAAAACAGACTTTCAGGTGCTAGGATTTCTTACTTGGGGAAGTGAACTTACATCAGTTGGTGGCCACTTATCCTGTTCCCCACCCAGTTCTTTGCTACCTGCTAGAGAAACAGAGAGCCTGGCTGCAGGATCATGGTGTGATGTCCTCTGCCTACCACTGCTGTCTACTTGTCCATCTGTTCACGGCATGCAGAATTCTTTAAAGGACCTTTTCATTCCAACAGTCCTGCATGGTGTCTCTCTTGAGCCTGCACCTGAGACCCTTCTGTTTCCCGTTAGCCAATCAGGTTGTCTGTGACACAGGAAAGAGTTCAGCGACAACGTCAATTTAGGCACCAAAAATGTTACTTACCGAGTCGCCTGGAGTCCTAATGTCCCTGTTTGACAGAGGCTGCTCTGTCCTGTTTCTGCTTTGATGAATTTGTTATGACAGAAAAAAGTAGGTTTTATTAGCCTGATTTTTTCATGGTGATTGATTTAGAACAAAATAAAAAGGAAGAAAACAAAACCCTCAGGTTTTTCTGGATTGTGTTAATCCCAGGCAGACAGAGCACAGGCTAAGGGCTCCTGCAGAGGGGAGTGGCAGTGACCCAAGGGGCAGCTGGGGCGGGGCCTCCTTCAGGGAGCAGCCAAGTTCCCTAGAAATGTAAGGTAAACATACCAGCAAGTTGACAATCCTGAACCAAGGATATTTTTGATGTCTTATATAAACATTTAGACCCCAAGAGAGACAACAGCTGTGTAAAACTTACTACTTAAGGGACATCAGCTTGAACCCTTAGATATGTTCATACACACTAACTCATCCCCTACTGCTAGAAAAGATTCCTGCTCCTCTCAGCTCCACTGGGTTTGACCCTGTCTCCTGAGCTGTGTGCTGTGACTGTACTGCAGTGCCTTCAATACTCTCTCCACTTCTGTCCTTGCCCCCTCCCTGCCGCCTTCAGTAACCCTATCACTGGCCTGTCACTGTTGTCCGTGCATGGTGAAGCCCCAATAAATGAGTTTCTGTACCACCTTCTACTGTGGTCTAATCAGTCAGTTTGACTCAGTAGCTAGGCTTAGATTCATTCCCGTCGCCGAAGGCAAGGCCCACACACTGTTGACTGATGAACGGTGCAGACAAAGGAGATCCAGTCTGGAGAATCCTACGTAGCCTTCCAAGAATGGTGGGTAGGGTTATAGGGAGCCAGAAATCACCAGAAGCTGAGTGTGGAGGAGGACCTGATGTCGATTTCTGTGCTCCTTGTAGTTTCAGGCCAGCTGGCACAGGTAACTGAATCAGGGACAATTGTATCTACCAGACTCGTCAGTACTGGCAGGAGAGGAGACATCACCGGCCATTTGTGACCAGTGCTAGAACATCAATTGTGACCACCACATGGGGCTATTGGTGTCTATTGAGTCTGAAAGCAGAAAACGATGATCTTTCCTGAAGTCCAAAGCAAAGCTGGGAATCAAGGGGATTTAGAGATCCTCCTGATCCAGATTACTCTAGAAACCCGAGGGCGTGTGGTAAGAAGAGTGCGGTATCCCATGTGTTTTAAAGGGAGTTAAGAGATTAAAACTCATCATTAATGGTTTGGCATGAGATGAACTCTTCACACTCTGTATATCTCCGTCTAACACCCCAGTCTTGCCAGTGAGAAAGTGTGATGGTTCTTAAAGACCTTAGGGCAGTAAACCAAGATAGTTCACAGCCAACACTCCATGTCAGCCAGCCCCTATGTGCTCCTCAGTAAGATTCCATATGATTGCAGTTGCTTCGGTATTGTTGACCTAAAAGATGCGCTGGGGCTTTTCCTTTGGCTGAGGACCTCTTCTCCTTGGAGTGGGAAGATCCCCAGATGGAGAGGAAACAGCAATACTTTGTTGGATGAATTTTGTTTGGACAGATATTGGAAAACTCTTTAAAACAACAGCGCTTAGGCAGATCTCTGTGAGTTCGAGGTCATTCTGCTCTACATAGTGAGTTCTAGGCCAGCCAGGTCTACCCGAGAAGACCCTGTCTCAGATGAAATTAAACAACAAACAATGGAACCAGAGAAGGTACAGAATGTCCTCCCGGTGAACCCAATTCAGCACATGGGTGACTTCTTGCTGCCACTGACATCCCAAGGGTAATGAACACAGGGACAAAAGGACCTAAGAGTCTTCAAAGGAAAGTTACATGACAGTTCATTGAAAATAAACTCCAATGTTTAGAACATTTAATTAGCAAGAGAAAATGAAGATTGGGCACTGACTGGACAGAGGGAATGATGACCTTGTCACTTCCCTCTACAGAGAAAAAAAGTGTCGGGGGTAGTGTCTTAGGGGGAAGAGATTTTTCAGAGGCTAAGAGCACGTGTGGGACTTACAGAGGACCTGGTTGGTTCTCATCACACATGCAGTGGTTCATAAACACCTTCATAAGTTTAGCTTCAGAGGACCCAGTGCTCTCTTCTGACCTCTGTGGGTACCATCATATGCATGCAGGCAAAATACTCATATACATAAAGTAAAATAAATCTACAAGATTTTTTAAAAAACTGACTTCAAAAAAATTTTGGACTAACTGGATACTGTAGACTATGGATTGACTCTTATGCCTTTAAAATCTAGGACCTTGATCTCAAGCACCTAGAAGAGCCAATCCCCTTTTAAGGTGCCTTGATGAGATCAAGCTTGCCCTGAAGCTGAAGAAATGCCTTGTTTCAGACCAGTACTAAAACTACCTTCACTTGAGAAAGAAACCCTTCCATCTGTTTGTAAGCATAAACAAAGGAACCGTCTTTGGAGTCTTAACTCCTGACCACAGAGCCAGAGACAACCAGCCACCTTCTTTTCTAATCCCCACAATCCTGTACCTGCAGGATGGCTTAAGTGTAGGCAATCAGTAGCAAGACTTCAATTGAGAAAATAGTTCCATAACACTAATTAGTCTGTAGGGTCGGGCTGTGGTGGCGATGCATGCCTTTAATCCCTGCACTCGGGAGGCAGAGGCAGGTGGATCTCTGTGAGTTCAAGGCCACTCTGGTCTACAAGAGCTAGTTCCAGGACAGGCTCCCAAGCTATAGAGAAACCATGTCTCAAAAAAAAAAAAAAAAAAAAAAAAAAAAAAAAAAAAAGAAGAAGAAGAAGAGAGAGAGAGAGAGAGAGAGAGAGAGAGAGAGAGAGAGAGAGAAAGGGGAAAAACCATTAGTCTGTAGGTAAGCTTGTAGGGCATTTTGTTGTTGTTGTTAATGATTGATGTGCCAGTGCCCACCTAATTGTGGGTGGTTCCACCTCTGGTTAGGTGGCCCTGGGGCACGTAAGAAAACAAATGGAACAAGCCAATAAGCTGCAGCCCAGTTAGTTCCTTGGGCAGCTGAGGATAGGGAACCTGAAATGGCCCTATCCTATAGCCATACTGATGAATATCTTGCATATCACCACAGAACCTTCATCTGGCGATGGATGGAGATAGAGACAGAGAACCTCAGTAGAGCACCGGAATGAGCTCTCAAGGTCCCAATGAGGAGCAGAAGGAGGAAGAACATGAGCAAGGAAGTCAGGACCACGAGGGGTGCACCCACCCGCTGAGACAGAGGGACTGATCTATTGGGAGCTCACCAAGGCCAGCTGGACTGGAACTGAAAAAGTATGGGATAAAACCGGACTCTTTGAAGACGGCGGAAAATGAGGGCTGATGAGAAGCTAAGGACAATGGCACTGGGTTTTGATCCTATTTCATGTTCTGGCTTTGTGGGAGCCTAGCCAGTTTGGATGCTCACCTTCTTAGATCTAGATGGAGGGGGGAGGACCTTGGACTTTCCACAGTGCAGGGAACCCTGACTGCTCTTCGGACTGGAGAGGGAGGGGGAAAGGAGTGGGGGGAGGGGGAGAGGAGTGGGAGGAGGGGGAGGGAAATGGGAGGCTGGGAGGAGGCGGAAATTTATTTTTTATTTTTTATTTTTTTCAATAAAAAATAAAAAAAATAAAACTAGTAGTTGCTTTTTTGGTTTAAAGTAGGTTCAATAATCTACCTTTTATTGATCTCCCACCAATGTGGTAAAATACATGCTAAGTGAACCTCTCACCCACTTGGACTGTTGTTCACACTTCTGCCAAAGTAAATATTGCCTGAGTTACTTTTATTTTGTTTGTGTTCCTTGTGTGACACTTGGAATAATCTTTTCCAACCACACAACCCACGGAGCTACTTCTTGGGCTGCTTTTCCTGTTTAAAACCTGTTACTAGCTGTCTTCCATATTCTTATTTTGTTTATTTGTTTAGGTGGTTTGAGACAGTAGCTTACCAGATAGTCTAGAGTGGCCTGAAGCTCACCGTACAACCGAGGCTGGTTTTGAATTCCTGTTGTCTGAGCCTCCTGAGTCCTAGAACTATATGTGTAAACTTCTCATTTGGAACTGATTCATTGTTCTTGGTGATTCCTGCATGTGGGTGCCGTTATTTCATTTTTCCTTAAAGATTTCAGATATCCTTATTTGCGCACCTTGACACATGTTCTACTGTGCATGGAAATTAACTTCTCATATAATTTTCTGCATCCTTTTTCTTATTATTTGTCTTTCCTATTTGGTGGCTCAGACAACATACACTAAGTGTAGGACTTTGATGGGTTGAGTTGGAGAACAATTCAGAACCCGGTTTCTATGGCCATCCCCCCTGCCTTCCCAGTCTGGAGATTCCTCTGGTCCTCCTTCCTTAAAAATGCAAACAGGAGCCAGGTGGTGGTGGTGCACGCCTTTAATCCCAGCACTTGGAAGGCAAAGGCAGGTGGATCTCTGTGAGTTTGAGGCCAGCCTGGTCTACAGAGCAAGTTCCAGTACAACCAGGGCTACACACAAAGAAACTGTGTCTAGAAAAACAACAACGATAACAAAAAATGCAGACAGGGGCTCTTAGTGAAGTCCTCTGCCTACCAAAGGATGAGAAAATGTCTTAAAATCTACTAACCAAGGGAAAGGACAAGGCTGAAAAACAACCAGCAGGCCCAGAACTCAGGGGAACATCACCCCAGGCCTTTCTGTGTGCTTCCCAGCTCTTTTCTTTTTCTAAACAACATCTACTGCCTTACGATGCCTCTTAAGTCCTCCCTGTTCCTTACACAGACAGACAGACACACACACACACAGACACACACACACACAATATGTAGGTGTCAACCTACTGACTTTTTCTCTGGCTTTCGTGTCTGGCTGACTCTGTATACATTAATAACTGCGCTGTGTTTCTTTTGTCAGTCTGCCTTTTGTGGTCGGGTGCCATCCAGACCTCTAATATTGTAGTGGGAGGACCAGGCCACTTTTCTTTCCCACCCCATCTTTCCACTCACCAGAATTTCACCTTGTGCACTCCAGTCCACTGTCAGAGGGTTTATTCTACTTTTCGGTAACTGTTCTGTTGAGAAGTGCCGTGGTAGGCTCCTCCTGATTTAAGGTGTTCAGTTCAGGTTCAGGGTTCATGTTGGTGGCCCCGAGTCCCAAACAATGTACCCAGGGGGTTGGAGCTCATGGGGTGCTACATGCAATGGACTTCTAAGCCCTAGAGAAGCTATGTGTAGCTTGTGTGCAAGAGGCTAGGTAGGTGGTGGTCTGTTTCGTCTTCCTGTTTCAGGACAGACAGAAAGAGCCCTTCTCCTTCATACTGGGACTTCTTCAGACTCAGCCCAGCCAAGCAGCAGCTTTGCTGTTCAGCAGTAACCCAAGCTTGTTTTTGACTAAAATGTTAAGGTGCAAACTGTTACTTTGTTCGGAAGTGGAGTTTTAAGGGTGGATGGTCTCCTGATCAGAATGCACAACTTAACTTTCTAGAAGGTAATGTCTCTATAATATGGCCTTGCACTAGACTCAACCCAGTCTCCCCAGTCAAGTTCCCTGTAGAGCAGAGAGCTGTCTATTGCCCAGTGAAGACTTTCCCAAAGGCAACAAGCGAAGATAAGAAGGGCTCAGCTGCTGGGACACTTGAGTGCTTACCTTAGGAGGCATGTGTGTTTGACCTGGATGTCTTCTGCCTTGAGACTGGGACTTGCTCGTAACTATGATCCTGATACCAGGAGTTCAAGATCCAAACTCTACCACCTGGTCTCCTGTGGTGTCTGGGCTTTGCATAAAGTGCTGAGCCAGCTAAGAGCTGGTTCTCTGACGGGGACGAGAGTGGAACAGAGGCAATGTCACCGGCAGACGGAAGCCGGGCTAGCTTCTGAGGGCAATGGCCTGTTGTTTCAGCCATTTTTCTAGGAATTTCTGTTGCAGGAAGCAAGTGAAGTCACGCTTGTCAAATAGGCAGTCTAAACAGTGCATGGAGAGCTCATCAAATCAACCAATAAAGCAGCATATAGTCACTAGTCTCTTCTGCCTTATTCTTCTGCTTCTGGAGGTGAAACAAACATGTAGACCCTGGGATATAGGATTCCCTTTTTATTTTAAATTCATTTTTATTGATATTTATTGAGCTCTATGTTTTTCTCTGCTCCCCTCCCTGCCTCTCCCCTCTCCCTTTCAACCCTCCCCCAAGGTCCTCATGCTCCAGATTTACTCAGGAGATCTTCTCTTTTTCTACCTCCCATGTAGATTAGGTCTATGTGAGTCTCTCTTCGTGTTCTCATTGTTGTCTAGGTTCTCTGGGTTTGTGGTTTGTAGGCTGCTCTCTTTGCTTTATGTTTAAAAACCACCTATGAGTGAGTACATGTGATAATTGTCTTTCTGTGTCTGGGTTACCTCATTCAAAATAATGTTTTCTAGCTCCATTCATTTGCTTGCAAAATTCAAGATGTCATTATTTTTTTATGCTGTGTAGTACTCCATTGTGTAAATGTACCACATTTTTCTTATCTATTCTTCAGTCAAGGGGCATTTAGGTTGTTCCCAGGTTCTGGCTATGACAAACAAAGATGCTATAAACATAGTTGAGCACATGTCCTTGTGGCACAATTGGGCAACCTTTGGATATATACCCAAAAGTGGTATTGCTGGGTCTTGAGGAAGGTTGTTTCCTAATTTTCTGAGAAATCGCCACACTGACATAAGGGCTTGTACCAGCTTGCATTCCCACCAGCAATGCAGAAGTGTTCCCTTTTCCCCACAACCTCTGCAGCATAAGTTATCACCAATGTTTTTGATCTTGGCCATTCTTTCAGGTGTAAGATGGAGTTGTTTTGATTTGCATTTCTCTGATGACTAATAATGTTGAACATTTCCTTAAGTGTCTTTCAGCCATTTTAGATTCCTCTGTTGGGAGTTCTCAGTTTAGGTCTGTACTCCATTTTTTTTTATTGGATTATGTGATCTTTTTGTGTCCAGTTTCTTGAGTTCTTTGTATATTTTGGAGATCAGACTTCTGTCTGTTGTGGGGTTAGTGAAGATCTTTTCTCATTCTGTAGGTTGTCGTTTTGTCTTGTTGACAGTGTCCTTTGCTTTATAAAAGCTTTTCAGTTTCAGGTGGTCCCATTTATTAATTGTTTCTCTCAGTGTCTGTGCTGCTGGGGTTATATTTAGGAAGTGGTTCCCTGCGCCAATGTGTTCAAGTGTACTTCCCACTTTCTCTTCTATAAGGTTCAGTGTGGTTGGCTTTATGTTGAGGTCTTTGATCATTTGGACCTGAGTTTTGTGCATGGTGGTAGATATGGGTCTATTTTCATTCTTCTACATGTTGATATCCAGTTATGCCAACACCATTTGTTAAATATGCTTTCTTTTTTCCATTTCATATCTTTTGCTTCTTTATTAAAGATCAGGTGTTTGAAGATGTGAGGATTGATATCCTAGTCTTCTATTCAGTTCCACTGGTCCTCCTGTCTGTCCTTATGCCAATACCAGGCTGTTTTCAGTACTGTAGCTCTTTGGTAGAGTTTGAAGTCAGGGATTGTGATGCCTCCAGAAGTTCTTTTATTGTACAGAATTGTTTTGGCTATCCTGGGTTTCTTTGCTTTTCCATATAAAGTTGAGTACCATCTTTCGAGGTCTTTGAAGAATTTTGCTGGGATTTTGATGGGCTTTGTGTTAAATCTGTAGATTGCTTTTGGTAAGATTGCCATTTTTACTATGTTAATTCTGCCTACCCAAGAGCATGGGAGATCTTTCCACTTTCTGGTGTCTTCTTTAATTTCTTTCTTCAAATATTTAAAGTTCTTGTTATACAAGTCTTCCACTTGTTTGGTTAGAGTTACTCTGAGATATTTTTATGCTATTTGTGGTGATTATTTAGGGTGTTGATTCTCTGATTTCTTCCCCAACCCTCTTATCATCTGTGAACAGGAGGGCTACTGACTTTTTTTGAGTTAATCTTGTATCCTGCTACATTGCTGAAAGTGTTTATGAGTTGTAGAAGTTCCTTGGTAGAATTTTTGGGATCACTTATGCAAACTATCATATCATCAGCAACAGTGAGAGTTTGACTTCTTCTTTTCCAATTTGTATCCCCTTGATTTTCCTTTGGTGTCTTATTGCTCTAGCTAGGACCTCAAGAACTATAGTGAATAGATATGGAGAGAGTGGACAACATTGTCTTGTTCCTGATTTCAGTGGAATCGCTGGGAGTTTCTCTCCATTTAGTTTGATGTTGGCTGTTGGCTTGCTGTATATTGTTAATTTTGTTTAAGTGTGTTCTTTGTATCCCTGCTCTCTCCAAGACCTTTATCATGAAAGGATGTTGTATTTTGTTAAATGCTTTTTCAGCATCTAATGAGATGATCATGTAGTTTTTATTTTTCAACTTGTTTTTATGGTGGATTACGTTGACAGATTTTTGTGTGTTGAACCATCCCTGCATCTGTGGATGAAGCTGAGTTGATCATGATAGATGATGGTTTTGATGTGTTCTTGGATTCTATTTGCTAGTATTTTATTTAGTATTTTTGCATCAATGTTCATGAGTGAGATTGGTCTGTAATTCTTTTTCTTAGTACTGTCTTTCTGTGGTTTGGGTATCAGGGTAATTGTAGTCTCATAAAAAAGAGTTTGGCAATGTTCCCTCTGTTCCTATTGTGTGGAATAATTTGAGGAGTATTGGTATTAGTTCTTTGAAAGTCTTGTAGAATTTTGAGCTGAAACCATCTGGTCCTGGGCTTTTTTTTTTTTAGTTGGGAGACTTTTGATGATGGTTTCTATTTCTCCAGCAATTGTAGGTTTGTTTAATTTGCTTGTCTGGTCTTGATTTAATTTTGGTAAGTGATATTTATCTAGAAAGTTGTCCATTTCCTTTAAGTTTTCCAATTTTGTGGAGTACAGGTTTTCAAAATATGACCTGATGATCCTCTATATTTCCTCTGTGTTTGTTGTTATGTTCCCCTTTTCATTTCTGATTTTGTTAATTTGGATATTCTCTCTCTGCCTTTTGGTTAGTTTGGATAAAGGTTTGTCTATTTTGTTGATTTTCTCCAAGAACCAACTCTTTGTCTCATTGATTCTTTGTATTGTTTTCTTTGCTTCTATTTTGTTGATTTCAGCTCTCAATTTGATTATTTTCTGCCATCTAGCTCTCTTAGGTGAATTTGCTTCTTTTTGTTCTAAAGTTTTCAAATGTTCTGTTAAAGGATTCCCTTTTGTGTGCTGTGAATACAATTGGTTAATAAAGAAGATTGGCTTAACCTGATAGGGCAAAAGAAGGGAGGCAGGCAGGGAAAACTAAACTGACCGCTGGGAGAAAAAAGGTCTGAGTCAGGGGAGATGCCATGGAGCCACCGCTGGAGATAGATGTGCTGAAACTTTGCTGATAGGCACACAATTTCTATGTGATTATTTTAGGAGTCTGGGCAGCCCGGAAATGAACAAGCAGCCTCTCTCTTCACAACACACTCTGGACTTGGGGAACCTGGAACACAGAGGTTTCTCTTGGCCATGCTGGTGTCTCCCTGTGACCTGGGATCTTAGGGAACTCTATGTAAGCTCTTTCTTTCCAATGTTCTTCTCTCCCAAACATTGATTCTCTGGGTTTGCTGGATCCCATTCTTTGGGGTTCTGCAGGGATAGTCTCTGATTGACTAGCCATTGGCTGCCAGAGCTGGGTATCTTTTATCTGGTCCACATGTGTGCCATCAAGGTCCTTCTGCTCCACCCAACATCCTTCTGAAGAGGGAGGAGTGTAACTTCTTGAAAGGGTGATTGAGTCACTGGACACTGGGGTATTGTGCTTTGGGGACAGAAGTCTCTTGCCTCCTACTCACTTCAGTGTGTGGAGGGCTGACCCAGAGGCTGATGCAGGACAGAGAGATTTTAGAGTTCAGGCCCTTGGCTATAGCATTCCCCTGTTTGTCCTGAATTGTAAGAAGAAACAGACCATAGCTTGTCTAGCCCAGGCACTTACACGACACACGCCGGGAGGACAGAGGATGGTTCCTTCTATGAATACCTTTTTCTTTAAGCTGCTTCTCTAGGAGGCCAGTTGTAGGAGGAGGCTGCTTGTTGGTTCCCAGCCACCCAGAACTGAAATAATCACACAGAAACTGCATTAATTAAATCACTGCTTGGCCCATTAGCTCTAGCTTCTTATTGGCTAACTCTTACATATTAATTTAACCCATTTTTATTAATCTGTGTATCACCACATGGCTGTGGCTTACCAGCTAAAGCTTCATCTGGCTCCAGTGGGCTACATGGCTTCTCTCTGACTCCACCTTCCTTCTACCTTGCTATAGGCCAAGCCAGGTTCTTTATTCACTAACCAAGACAGAGGACCTCCCACACCAGCCAGCTCCCAGCACCAGGAAAGCCTCAGCTGCTGGTAGATTCTTGTTCACACACGTTGTCCTGTGAGATAAAAGGGTGTGTGGGCCTGGAAGGTGTGGGGGAATCTTCAGAAACTGGCCAAATCCCAGTGCCTTCAGAGCAGGGGTCCTGGGGGCAGCAGGTGGTAGCTTCTCAGAGGTGAAACTGGTCATAAGATGCCACATACCCCCAGAAGGCAGACGACAGCCATATCTTTCCTAGGCAGGCTTGGAGCGCCTGTCACTGAAGGATGCTCTGGCAATGCCTCCCTTCTACATAGTAGGTGGAGTCGGGGTGAGGTGGGGGCATGGGGGGGTGAGGTGGTGGGAACAGCCTCTGAGTCAGTCCTCACTTTGAGCAGGCAGAAATTGGGGAGTCCCCCTCCCAACACCTAGCTTCATTCTCTCCACTGCTTTTGGACTTGGAAAGTTGCTGATAAGAGGGGCAGAAAGGGGACTCTTTGGAATTCAAGGACCCCCCCCCCCATCATGGTTCTTCCCAGATGCTACTGAGAGGGTTCTGGGGACAGGATTTAACTGTCTACCCTGCTGAGTGACCCCTGTGGTTCTCCCAGGACCTCTGGGAGGACTCCAGGGACACTGTTTAAGCCTCTACTATGCCAAGCCTCATGTGTGAAGCTGTGTGCCGTTAGGATTCCCCTAAAACCTAGAACCCTGGAGACAATGGGGGACTTCACACCATCCTCGATTTGATCATTAATAGAAGTCCCAACATGTTACAACAGTGCTTTTGTTCCTATCACGATATGTAGGATAGGGAAGCGTTGAGCTGAGCATTTAACACCTGCGATTGTTCTAAAGAACTCAGGCATTCATGAGGCCGACTCTGAAGCTGCCCCATCTCACAGACTGGTAAACTGAGTCACTAAAGGGTTAAGAAAGGTATAGGGGCTCACATTACAATTCCAAAGGAGAAAGGCTGAAGCGGGGAGATTGCTGTGAGTTCCTGGCCAGGCTGGGCTATTCAGTGATATATAAGGCATGGACAGCAATGTTTAGTTTTACAACATGCGACTTAGGATGCAAAACACCATTGCTCTTATGATGGTAAAGGTAATGTTTTGTAAGTTCTAGAGCTCAGGAGACAGTGGGAGGAGAAGACAGGTTAAATCACTCACGGGCTCTTGGCTCATTATCATTATTTGTTTAATGCAGGATAAAAGAATGATTAAATGCGTTATAACTGCTAAGTAGAACAGAAACAAAATCATTTGGAGTTACCTAATTGAAAGACTCTAAATGCATTTCTAAGCCCCCTCAACCCTAAGACATTTTTCTAAAACCTTACACTCACTCTATCTTGGAAAAGGGACAGTCGCCCACACATGCTGGACTGCTTATCCTCCCGTGTCCTTGTGAATAATCTTCAAACGTAACTCCATTTTGGGAATTGAGGCAAATTCAACACCCAGATGTTGACTCAGTTCCTGATGTATTGATTTAGTCACTGAACCAAAGGTCAGGATGGACCACAGATGCTCTCCCTTATCACCCGACCACGCAACTATTCTCCTGCCCTGGAATAGACCAATCATTGCTAGTAACCCTTTGAATAAGCCAATCCAATAAATTGGAAAACAACCTACAGGTTCCCCCTTGTGTCTGTGACTTTTTGCTTTAAAAGATGGGCTGTAACAGCTATCGATGTCCTTCATACCCCGAACCTGAAGAACCCTGTCATGACAGAATA
The DNA here is from genome assembly GCF_950005125.1 of Chionomys nivalis. Lineage (NCBI taxonomy): Eukaryota > Metazoa > Chordata > Mammalia > Rodentia > Cricetidae > Chionomys > Chionomys nivalis. The sequence continues at coordinate 4,061,553 of NC_080099.1, read as the reverse complement.
AAATCCTCTTTTGCATCAATTTGTGGTTATGTAAATGGTGTCTGGAGCAACTCTTCCCTGATGTTTGGGCATCTAGTCCAACACCAATAATTGATTATGGGGTTAAAAAGTTGACTTGTTATTTTTTTCTCATTCATTCATTCCTTTATTTTTGGCTTCTTTGAGATAGGATTTCTTTTTTTTTTATTGATGTTTATTGAGCTCTACATTTTTCTCTGCTCCCCTCCCTGCCTCTCCCCTCTTCCCTTCAACCCTCCCCCAAGGTCCTCATGCTCCCAATTTACTCAGGAGATCTTGTATTTTTCTACTTTCTACTTCCCATGTAGATTAGATCTATGTAAGTCTCTCTTAGTGTCCTCATTGTTGTTGTCTAAGTTCTCTGGGTTTGTGGTTTGTGGTTCTCTGGGTTTGTGGTTCTCTGGGTTTGAGGCTACAAACAAGTAGCCTCCTACTACAATGGCTGGCTGACAAAGTATTGGCACAGGGTGGGGTGATTGAGCATTCCCTGTGGGAGGACGGTCTGTCGGTATCTCCTAGTAGGCTGAGAATTATTATAAGTAGGCACTGTGAAGGCAGATTTTTCTCTGTCCTTTTATTGTAAAGGTATAGTAAAGAAACAGTCCTTTAAATCAATAACTATAAGAGGCCATCCTTTAGGCAATAGAGAAGGCAGGAATTCCAGACTGTAGAGGGCCATAGGTTGAATAACCTTGTTGACAGCTTTAAGATCTGTCACCATTCTGCACTTACCAGATGTCTTTTTAACAATAATACAGGAGAATTCCAAGGGCTGGTAGATTCTCCAATATGTTAAGTATCTAGTTGCTCCTGTACCAGTTGTTCTAAAGCCCGCAGTTTCTTTTTTGTTAAAGGCCACTGTTTAACCCAATATGGCTTCTCAGCTAACCATTTTAAAGGTAGGGGATGCCTGGCTGGAGAGGCAGTGGCCTGTGGAGGGCCCCATTGCGGCCACGGATCACAAGCTGCTGGCTGGAGCTGCGGGCAGGAATCATCAGTGCCAAATGCATCATGCAGCTTCCATGGAGGGGACAAAATGGGGTGTACTGGTCCCTACGACCTATGATGTGGGCACCAGATATTACCAGAAAGCGGGTGAGGGCACAAGTCAAAGAACCCCAAGCTAACTCCAAAAGATTTCAATTATATTTCTTTATTATAAGGGACAAACTCATGGAATAGGAACGAGAAGTCCAACCTCAGGTGTGTAACGCTGGAACGAGAGAGAGAGAGAGAGAGAGAGAGAGAGAGAGAGAGAGAGAGAGAGAGATCAGCCCCTCCAGGTCACTGGCTGAAGGAGGTTCCCCATCAACCTCCTCTCCTTTCTTTCCCCCTTCCTTCTGTGCCTGTTCATTTCTTCTTCGCCTCACCTTCTGCCTCGAATTCTTCTTCCCTTTTCTCTTCTTTTTTGGCACGTTTCCCTCTTCCTTCATCTCTTCCTCTTTTTTTCTTTTCATCTTCCTTCTCTTTTTCTCTTAAAATAATGTCTTGGATTCTAGGCATATGCCCAACCCCCTGGCTTCCACTCAAATTTCTGATGGCTGAAGGCTGTCCTTGTTCCTCCTTGGCTTGAAGACCATTGCCCTAGCATCTGTCTTCACCTTCACATGATTCTGGGTTTAGGGTTAAGGACAGAAGAAAAGGGCCATGGAATTTGTCCCCAAGGTTAAGGAAAGCTGCTGAGACCAGGCATGTGTCAGGGGTGCTCCCAAAAGGAGGTCGGAGAGACCTTGGCATGAAGCTGCGAAGTTGAAGCCTGGATTGCCTTGGAGGCTCCCAGATGTTAGAGATGCCAGAGTCATGGGATATCTGCCAAGAAGAGATACTAACAGGGAGTACCATCAGCCCACAAGACAGAAGAGTGTTGTAGTCAACAGAACTGAACAGAGTTGGAGAAGTGAAGAGCATTTTGACATTAGGCATGGAGATGCAGAGTTTGGATTTTGCCCGGCTGGTTTCTGGTCTTGCTTTGCTCCCGTCCCTGAGTTTTGGAATGGTAATGTATATCTTGTGTCATTATAGGTTGGAAGTATGTGATCTGCTTTTTGATTTTCATTTTTACACGTGATTACAGTTAAGAGAGTGCATAAATCTCAGAAGACACTTTGAACTTTGGACTTTAAAGCATTGTTGAGATTGTGATGGACTAAGGGGACTTTTGAAGTTGGACTACATGCATTTTGCCTTATATTATCACACAGTTATGGGGGCCAGGGAATGGAATGCGGTAGTTTGAATGTAATTGGCCTCCTTAATCTCATAGGGAGTGGCACTATTAGGAGGTGTGGCTTTGTTGGAGCTGGTATGGCCTTGTTGGAGGAAGTGTGTCGCTGTGGGGATGGTCTTTGAGGCTTCCTATGCTCAGGGTACCTCCCAGTGTCTCAATTGACTTCCTGTTTCCTGTAAGATGTAGGATTCTCAGCAACTTTGCCAGCACCATATCTGCCTGCACACTGCCATGTCCCCATCATGATGATAATGGACTGAACCTCTGAAACTGTAAAAAAGTCACCTCAGTTAAATGTTGTTCTTTATAAGAATGACCAAGGTCATGGGATCCTTTCCTAACAACAGACACCCTAACTAAGGCAGCCATCTACTTAGGGGTGACACCACCTACAATGGGCTGGGCTCTCTCACATCAATCATTAAGAAAACGCCCCACAGACTAATAAAGGGGGGCATTTTTTTTTCAGTTGAGATTCCTTCTTCCTGTGTGTCAAGTTGAAAAAAGGACTGTCTAGGACACTTTGTTTATTTAGACAGGCTCTCACTATGTAATCCTGCTTTCAAACTCACAAATCCACCTGCCTCTACCTCCTGAATGCTGAAATTAAAGTTGTGCCACCATTCCTGGCTACTCTATTGTGTGTGTGTGCGCGCGGTGGATGTCTGCAGAGCCCAGAAAAGGGTGTCAGATTCCCTGGGACTGGGTTACAGGCAATTGTAAGCTGTGTGATGTGGCTGCTGGGAGTTGAACTCTGGTCTGCTGGATGAGCAGCAAGCGCTTGTAACTGCTGAGCCATTTCTCCTGCCCCATACACACAGACCTGCTTCCTGCCTCTCATTCAGGTAGGGGTGGCCTAGAGACTTCTCTCTGGAGAGCTAAATGCAAACTAATCCTAGCTTGCACCTGAGGAAAGCATCACCTGCCCTCCCCTCAGCCCCTCCCCCACAGGCTGTTCTAGGAAGAGGTGGTGCGGAGGTGAAGCAGGCAGTGGGAGAGAAGAGCCGCACAGCAGGATCCTGGTCCCACGTGACAGAGAAGCCACCACGCCAGACCTGTGCACCTCTGTGAATGAGGCTGTGCCAGAATGTCTGTATCATCACTAATCAATGCACAGCCATCAGAGCCGTGAGCATTTATTGCATCACTGGTTCTGACCTAGAAAGCAACAAGGACAGGAACAGCTTGACTTTCTCTAGGTCATGCAGCGCCTCCTATTCCTTCAGGACAGAAGTTTCTCTTTGCTCTTAGCAATGTGGTGGCAAAAGTTCTCTCCTTTTCTTTCTTTCTTGTTAAAGATTTATTTAGTTGTTTATTTATTATGCTTACGGTGTTCTGCCTGCATGTATGTCTGCAGGCTAGAAGAATCTAATCTATCTGTCTGTCTATCTATCTGTCTGTCTATCTGTCTGTCTGTCTGTCTATCTATCTATCTATCTATCTATCTATCTTGTATAGTGTTCTGTCTGCATGTATGTCTGCAGGCCAGAAGAGGGCACCAGATCTCATTACAGATGGTTGTGATTGGTGGGAATTGAATTTAAGACCTCTGGAAGAACAGCCAGTGCTCCTAACCTCGGAGCAATCTCCATGGTTTCTTGGCCAAGATTAAGGTAGTTCTCTCCTTTTCTAAACTACACTAGGTTGTTCAGTCCTCGGGGGCCAGCTTCCTGCTGTGGGGACAATGGAGACCAGCTGTAAATATTCACAAGTCCCCACCCACAGGACCATTTCCTCAGGAAACTTGCTGAGAGCTAACCATTTCACCAGCCCTGGATAAAGCTCTCATCTGCCCTCTAGACACAAGGGTTCAAGTGCACAGACCCTGAAGGACAGTTCAACAGTTTGAGAAGCACAGGGGTGTAAAACGATTGATATCAGATTGTTTTCTTAGGGGCACACATATCGGGGACAGTTATGCGGGTGGTTAAGGAGCTAAGCAGGGAGCTTATCAGGCTCCTGGAGATATGTTGACTGTAACTCCAGTGTAGGAGGGCAGGGGGAATGCAGGGGCCTAGACCTTTGAGATGATGTCATGATTTCTGTTCTATTCTATTCTATGGGGGTGTGAGAGGCCCCAGATTTTCTCAGATTGTTCTGTAGTTTCAGAGTGTCTGGTATTTCCTCACCGAGTCAGAAGTCCCGAGAGCTGCTCTTAGGCAGAAAGGATCTGGGTCCCTGACCAGCATCACCACAGAATGCTCACCTGGTCCAGGTGTCTGCTGGGCTTTTCCACTGTAGTCACTGGGTTTTCTCTGGGAACCACGGAGCTTAGGGAGATACTTTCAGACTATGCAAACACCCAGGTTGAAGCTTTTTAGTACACCTGCGGTAAGCTCACTGCAGCCACTGTGGTGATATGGCAGGATTCCCCTTCCCTTCGCAAGAATCCTGGCCCGCTCACCACTTAGCTTGAATTAGTAGAGATGGGTAGTCGTTTATTCTGTAGGCCATAACTCTGAAGTCATTTTTCTGTTTGCTTACGATTTTGAGACAGGGTTTTACACTATACCCCAGGCTAGTGTTGAACTCATGGCAATTCATCTGCCTCAGTTTCCTGATCCTCTACTATCGTACCTTCCTGGCTCTAGCTATTCCTTGGCAGTTGTGTGCTCTCAGGGTGGTTTCTGCATCCCTACCATCACCTTCCACTACAAGGTGTTCCTGACACACCTTGCATCTTTGTTGACCCAGCTCTGGCACTGCCACTTTAAGGAATCTGACGTGGAGGCAGAAGGGTGGATATAAGTTTTGTGTTATGAGGTCACAGGTGCCCAGACACAACCTAACAACACACACAAGTGCGTTCCACAGATCAAGGGCCAGCGTGAACACCTGCATGTGTATTTCCCAGGAAAGTGAGACCACAGCAACTCCTCCAGGGGCTCCTCGTCACCTTTATTAGCAGGGTAGCTGGCTCTGGATTGATTCTTCCACAAGGGCCATTTAGACAGATTCCGAGGGACTTCAACAGCAGGGGACAGCAGGCGGTCAGCTGGGTCTTACGAAGGGCTGCAGAGCACAGTGAGGGTCACCATGGCGCTGTCCTAGCACAAGCTCCTGAATGTTGTGAGGCTCACAGGAGGCAGAAAGCAGAGAACAATCCATCCTCTTCATTCAAGTCCATGACGGGCAGTACCTCTCTCAGACTTGGGGCTCTTGGACTCTGGTTACTTTCTGGAGGGGAAGCCACATTGACCACTTCTGAGTACGCCCTTCCTCTGAACCTGGGCCAGTCAGTTGTCTCCAAAAAGCCTTAGGACTGAACTTTTTCAACTGTCTGACACAGTTGATTCTACACTGGTGACAACTGGAGGCATGGTCTTCATTCCTGCAAGTCTGCCTGTAACCTGAGAGACAGAGAAAAGAAACTTCCGCTCTTTTCAAAGAAAGCTGGAAGGAAGAGGGGGCAAAGGGCAGATCATTCCTGGGCAGGAAGCTCTCTGTAGAAAAGGAGACTTCTCAGTTCTTCAGCTGAGACACCTCATACAGGTAAGCTGCCAGCATCTTGGTCCCTTCTATGTAGTTGTGCCTAATAGAGAAACAAAAGAAAAGAAAAACACCGACCAGTTATCAGCTGCTGCCCGAGGATTCCGTATCTAGGTGGGCGGTGACACCTACTGATTGATCTCTAGGGAACAACCCTACTCCAGCTTGAAGTGTGGTGTGGCTTTAAAATTCAGCCTGGCGGTTGGTCCTTAAGTACAAGTTGAGTGTGACACCCTCTTCGGCCATTCCTCACTACGATTACTAGCTTGTTGTTAATCCCTTGTTGTGGAATAGTAGTTACATTCTTTTATGTTGTGGAATATCTGTTTAATGATGCGAAGATGTGTTGCGTTCTTTTACATTGCATTTGTTTAACTCTCTGAAGCTGTGTTACTTTGCTTGTCTAAAACACCTGATTCGTCCAATAAAGAGCTGAAAGACCAACAGCAAGGCAGGAGAGAGAAAAAGGCAGGTCTGGCAGGCAGGGAGAATAAATAAGAAAAAGAAGAGGGAGGAGAAAGAGGAGCAGAGGATGCGGGGGCCACACAGTCAGTCGCGGAGTAAGCAGGAAAGAAAGGTAGAGAGAATGGAGAAAGGTAAAAGCCTAGAGCAAAAGGGAGATGGGATAATTTAAGAAAAGCTGGCTAGAAATAAGCCAAGTTAAGGCTGGGAATTCATAAGTAAGACTAAGTCTCCGTGTATCATTTGAGAGCTGGATGGTGGGCCCCCAACGTAGGGGGAACCCACTAACTACAGGCCTGCCCTGGTCTCGGGCTTTATCTCACCGAGGCCCTGGGAGTGAAAGGGTTTCTGTTGTTTCTGAAGATCAGCTCTTTGACCCATAGCCCAGGAAGCAGTTTTCTGTGCTGTGACTCATGCCCGCTCTCTGCTTCCTGTCTTCCCACACCGCCTGCAGCCTGCTTGCCCAGGTCCCTCCTCCCTGCTGCTCAAAGACTCTCTGCCTGCTGCAAGCTGGAGGAAGCCCCAGCATATCTGCCTGTCAGAGGTGAAGGGGTGTGAGCAGTCAGTGAAGACAGGTGTAACGTTTCAGAATGAAGTGGTATTTTATGGGCGCCACAAGAACAGCAGGATGAGCAGAGAATGCTAGCTGGACCCTGTCTGCAAATGCCGCTAAGAAGGCCTGATGCCTGCCTCTCGTCAGGTCTTACTATCCGCCCCCCACGGAACAAAAGCAGCAACCGCAGACCCTCTGCCTGCTGGGGGAGGCAACCCAACCTCAGGCCTCAGGTCCCTGCTTTACCTGTTGAGCTTTTCATTCTGGGAGTGGGCCCCATCATCTGCTGACCCCACGGGCAACAGCATGACATTTTTGCCTGTGGCCTCCTGAAAGGTCAGGGTCACAGGAATACTGCCTCCTTCCCTGGTCAAGTCAGGTTCAACGCCAAACACTGGGGAAAGCAAAATAAAGAGAAATGGTGAACTCTGGGCCCTGGATGCCAGAGAGTCGTCACTTGGCAACATTTAGGATCTATTCTTAAGAGACTGAGGCCCCAATCTCACCCCACACTTCAGGGTTGCTCACAACACGACTGACATGTCATGGGTACAACAGGCTACACCAGAGTCCTCAGACACTCTCAGGGCCCCGGCATCTGCCTATAGAGGGCAACTGACCTGTTTTCAGGGCTCTTCTCCCAGCCTGGTAATGGGGATGGTTGAAGTCAGATACCCAGGGCTTTCCACCATGGCCCATGTACACCTTGAACTTGTTGGGGCTCTGCAGTTCAGCAAACTTTTTTGACAAGTAGCTTGAAACCTAAACCATAAGCAGAGGAGACACAGGTAATTTTATAATCGGCATTTGACTCACAGAGAAGAATCTGCAGAGAGTCTCGATGTCATGACAATGAGCTTGGCACAATAGGTCTATGCAGCATCTACGAGTCTAGAAAGGATCTGTGTCAACCTTCACTTTCTGCTGCTGGGTGCTGACACGTGTGATCCCTGCAGCAAGAGAGAGGACCTAAGCAGGTGACACAACCGTCCTGGAAGGCAATGTGTTAATTTAATCAGTTCACCCTTGACACAGACTTCATACCAAGTTATGACAATAGCTCCAAACTGAATAAAGACCATGCTGTCTGGCCTGATTCATTCAACAGATAGGGATTTCTGTCTTAAAATTCCTGGGTTGACACTTGGGATGGCCAATTCTCAGCAAGCTGACTAGATTTAGAATCACGTTGGAAATACACTTCTGGGTATTTCCAAGCAAGCTTAACTGAGGGGTGAAGTCCACCCTGGATGTGGGCAGCATCATTGTAAAGGCGGGGTCTCAGACTGAATAAAAGGGGAGAGGGGAAGAGCATGGTGAGCACTGGGATTCATCTCTTCTCCCCCTGACCGAGGACATGTGACTAGCCGCCTCAGGTGCAGGCCATGATGGCCTATACCCCTAAACTGTGAGCCCAAATAAGCCCCTTTTTGTTCCTTAAGTTGCTTTCTTTGGGCATATTTTATATTTATATTTTGTATTCTTCAGGTATATTTGTTATAGCAATGAAAGAAAAAGCACTAATATATGCTATACAATGTGCAAACCCATCATTCCAGCAGCCAGGAAGGTTCTGGGCCGGTCTGAGATACATAAAGTCAAGGTGGGGGATGCTTGGAGAGATGGCATAGCATTAAGAGTACTTTGGTTCCTAGGGCCCACATTATGGCTCACAACCACATCTAATTCTAGGTCCAGGGGATCTGGTGTCCTCTCCTGGCCTTTGTGAGCACCAGGACCACATGTGGCACATAGACATATATCTGTGCAAAGCATTCAAACAAAACAAATAAATGTAAACAAAGCGTAAAACCACAACAAACAAACAAAACCAGGGCTGGGGTTGATCTAGAGCTGCTCCCTCAAGAGAAAAGCCTGTGCTCTGGAGGGAGGCCCCAGTGCCCGCTTCCCAGAAGCCTCTGATTCCACCTCTTTTCCAAGTCTCTCTCATTAACAAGATACATCCTTTGCTTTGGGGTGAGGTCAGAGGTCATATTTTCACATGCCTCAGTAGTCTGCAGTGTGTAAGGCTCGCTCACGCGGCCTTGCTTCTTACACCCAATGTCAAGGGGCAGGAGTCCGCGCCGGAGGCTTTGGTCCAGGAGGATCTTACCGTTCTAGCATCACAGTAGCTCTCGGTTGCCATGCGGACCCCACAACTTTTCTCCCACTGGCGTCCTGCATCCCCCGTACCTGCTCGCTGACGGCCTCAGGCACCATGTCCGGCACAAGCCTGATGGAGAACTTTCCAACCACCTTTCTGGGTATCACAGTCTTGGCCCCTGAACCAGAGAAGGCCCCTTCAATTCCATGGAGGGACAGGGACGGGTACCGCCATCTGTGCATCAGGATGTCTTTCTGCAGAAGCACAAGAGGGCACAGCTGCTCACCAAGGAGATGGGATGTCTACACTGGAGGTGTGGATGAGGACATGGGGACTCCCACCCAGGAGGGCGGGTCAGAATCCACCCAGTGTACTGGAATCACCACCTCAGACTTCAGGGGAGGGCCTTGCAGCCGTAATGGCCTCAAGAGGTGATGGCAAATGACGCTGGCATGACATGCTGTGAGCCTCAGTCCCCAACAGGCTAAGATGTCTCTGATCCTCCTTCTGCTCTTATCAAACTGAGGAGCAACTCCCTAGGACTCTAGCCAGGCCTGCCACCTCTTTTTTAGCCATGCCCTCCAGCCTATGCCCAGCCTGACTGAGGGCACAGCCATTTTCATTCCTTTGACTCTGAGGAAGGTGAAACTCAGGAGCCAGCCTGGCCTGTTCCTCTCCTGCCCCGTCCCTGGGTCCTAGAAAAAGCTGGTGCAGGATTCTGTTAATCTTGGCTACATCGAGGTGATGAACTGATATCCACACCCCTAAGACAATAACTATATTAAGATAACAATTTTCCTCCTACCAATGAAGTAATGGCAGACAGTTTCTGCCTTTATGCTTGGCTTAATCTCTGGGCCTTGTGGGAACTAGGTGTCCACAAACCCATACAAAACAAACAGATTTGTGGCAGGAGAGGGCTCTGCCCCCTCTGCGCATGTCCCCCATGGACATGGGTTATGGTCCATCACCTGGAGATTAACCTGGTCAAAGGCTGATCCTGACATCTGAAAACCCTAACAGCTCTCAGCTTGACCACACCCTGCTTTTGATGACGTGTTCCCTCCGAGGAAGAACCTCTGACAATGGATGTCCTTGAGAAGAGGTGGACGAGCCTGTCGGTGGGTGGCCTGTGGTGGTGGTGCGGGGGAAGCAGCGCCTTGCAGCTGTGAAGATGGGTCCTCAAGATGGCATGAGGGAGCGGTACCTTGCAGCTGTGCAGAAGGGTCACAGCCCCAACGTCCTTGGCAAACTCTTCCATGTCGAAGTCAATGTGGTCATAGAGCTGGCACTCCTCATCCGTCACAGGAGCCACAGCTTCGTTGATACCGGGGATGAGGATTTTCCCCTTCTTGTCTACCAGGCAGCCTGGGGGAAGTGGCAGAAAGTGGGATGCTTAGCCGGGGCAGCGCATAAGTGTTCTGACCGGTCCTGATTCCAAAAGCTCAGGCACCAGAGCAAATGGCCAGGTGGCAGCAGGGGGCCAGGAGCACTGAGTGTATCATGCTGGTGAGTCAGGTAGCCCCACGGAAGTGAGCAGGACCACTACTCACCCGTTTTCCAGAGAGAGACTGAGGAGCAGGTGGAGGGTACATGAGCCCCCCATTGCACACCAGGACACAAACCTAAAAACCCACACTAGCCAGCATTTCTGGTCCTCTACAGCTGGCGAGGGACCCTCCTAGTGGAACAGGGCAGTCTCTAACCTAACTGTGGCCAGCTGGGACAGATCAAAGCAGATGCCTTCTGAGAGATGTAAAAACCATGCCCACAAGAACGACAACATCCAGGGATTCTAAGGGACAGACTGAGCAGGATTGAGGGCCAATCCACTGGATGGAGAACAGCTCTATAGCTGGTGATGACGTATGGGATAGGTGCAGGAAGGACAGGAAGGGGCAGAGATGAAACACAGGTCCCTTTAAATAAAACAATGCCCAGAGGAAAGGAACTTAATTAGAAACATGGCTGGGTAGGCTCATGAAGGATGCTGAAACATACCAGGCACATGCACAGATAGCTTAGAAAAAGTGCCCTGCCCACTTCCCTAAGTGACCAAGTGCTGACTCAGAGAGCTCCAGCCCTAAGCTCACCCATCAGTGAAATGAGATCCGTCATGGCCTCGTGCACTGAGCCACCATACACCCCAGAATGGAGGTCTTTGTCACTGCATTCCACCTGGACAGAAACAAAAGGTCACTTTATTTGATGGCTTAGTGGGAGCTTCTTTTAACTATGTGACATTGCATTGACAAAGAACAGTTGTAAGACTGACAGTTTTCTAGTCCAAATCTGCTCCCTTAAGAAGCAAAGCAAGGCATTTTCCAATTAGAAAACCAGACACCAGACAGACTCCTGGATGTGCAGACCACATGTATTCTGGGAATACTGGCTGCAGATAGATGTACAGGGAATGCTGGCTGCAGGTGCACCGGGAATGCTGGCCAAAGGTAGAAGCATGGTGCAGAGCAGCCTCTCTAACACTGATAACCCCTTTAAAAGGAAGGACAGAATCTTGTTTTTTTTTGCAGAGACCCTGCACATGTTTCCTCAGAGGGCAACACCAAGCATGAAGCATGAACCCACTAACATGAAAAAGTGGATCAGACCCACTTTAGTACTGATTAGTCTTGCAACTAGGCAAGCCAGGTAACCACCAGGTACTTAGACTTCCATCTCTAAAGGGAATGGGAAGTTCCCTCACAGTCCAGAATTAATTGTGACATGCACATAGTCTCAGTACAGCTATGGCCATGGATTCTGCCCTATGAGGCGATAAAGACCTTCAGCAGGACCCACATCGTCATGCCCGTGGGAGAAGACTCCACCAGTATGTGGCAGTCTGCCCACACTCCCTGCTCATCTGGTAGTGTGCCCATCCTCTCAAGACAACTCAGACGTGGAATTAGAATTTACCTGCTAAAGTGTGAACACTTTAATTTTTTGGTTTGTTTGTTTTTGTTTTTTGAGACAGGGTTTCTCTGTGTAACAGCCCTAGCTGTCCTGGATCTCACTCTGTAGACCAGGCTGGCCTCGAACTCACAGAGATCCACCTGCCTCTCAAGTGCTGGAATTAAAGGCGTGCACCACCACTGCCTGGCTGAATGTTTTAACTTTTAAAGGAAGGGTTCTCGAGTGCTTATTTGCTCAAGTCATCTTAGAAGGCCTGGCATTGCTGTCATCTCATCCACTCTAAAACGATATCACAGATAATACTGTTTTAATTTGAACTTGCCATGAGATTTGACTTCTTGACCTCAGAGCTGCGTGCCTGGGGGATTAGAATGGATTATGGAACTCAATAAGGGCCCTGGGAAGCTCAGAGCTCCTCTTTCACGTGTGATTAACCTCTTGGTATTTGCCTGTGTCAGGGTGTGGGAGAACACAGAGGCTTGTGGGTTAGAGAGGGACTCGCTCTTACCTCAATGAAGAAGTAACAGATGCCTCTGAGGCCGTAGGTGATGCACGGCTTATTCTTCCCCAGCCAGTAGTTGTCGGAAATGCAGACGTAGTCCACGTCTTTGAAGAACTTATCTTTCTGGGCAAAAATTAACTCATCCAGGCCTTCAGAGCCAGACTCCTCCATGCCTTCCAGGCAGAACCGCAGGTTGACAGGAATCTCCTGGGACAGGGACATCACAAGACAGTCGGTTTCCTTACTTTTCTTGCAGAAGCCACACACAAGAGACTGTTCTGAAATTAGCTTCAAATGAGATCTTCTCTCATTGGCCTGTGGGAGTCTATAGTCAGAAGGAAAAGCCCTGTACCATGCCTAGGTATGCCCTGCCAGGGATCCCTGGCATGACAGGGTGAGCCAATGAGTGTGGAGAAGCATAATGCATACTGGCCTGAAGAGCAACGATTGCTCTTACAGAGGACCAGGGTTCCATTCCCAGCACAAACATGGCTGATCTCTCTCTCTCTCTCTCTCTCTCTCTCTCACACACACACACACACACACACACACACTAAGAGGAATCAGGAGAGAATTCTGCTAAGTGTAAGTGAGACCTTTCTGCACTGGGAAGGTCATCTACACTGCCAGCATTGCTTTGAACACAGAAGCCAAGAGGTCCTGAGATGCTTAACCGGAATTTCAGCACAGCGCTGGAATCTGGGTCATGTTCTAAGAGCTCTTCTGGCTCCACAGGATGAAGCAGGGAGCCAGCCTATCCACAGATGAGAAAGGAGGCTGCATCCGAGTAGGCAGCTGGCTAGGGCCACACACAGGACAGAACCGCAGGGTCCAAAGCCTGGAAGCCCCAGCTCCTACCTGCTCGCATCTTTTGTTCCAAGTGAAATCTTTCCTGGAACCTCGATATATTCAACAGCTCTAAGTGAAGGGGCTCAGTGCCCTGTCCTGTGTACCCTCCCTTCCAGGTCCTCCCAACACCTGAGGAGCCCTGAGTTGCTGAGTCTTCCCAGCTTTTAGGATTGGCTGTTGGACAGGCCAAGCGTGTGTGTTGGAAACATGTTTTCTCTCATGCAGATGCTCCCCAGACAAAGAGCTTGGGAGCCTCTTTCCTGATCTGATTTTCCACACTTTGACAAAACTACTTATTCTTATTTTAAACTTTTTTTTTTTTTTTTTTTTTTTTGTTGGTTTTTCGAGACAGGGTTTCTCTGTGGCTTTGGAGCCTGTCCTGGAACTAGCTCTGTAGACCAGGCTGGTCTCGAACTCACAGAGATCCGCCTGCCTCTGCCTCCCGAATGCTGGGATTAAAGGCGTGCGCCACCATCGCCCGGCTTACTTATTCTTATTTTATCACGCTTGTGAAATAAAATTCACACGCAAAGACGGTCCAAACAGCATGATCACAGCCAGGTTAAAGGTGATCGAAAAACTGAGTAGGGAACAACACTAGAAGCTGTCGAGAATTAGGTTTCTAGAACTGCCCCTCACCCCAGTTTCCACACTTTATCAATTTTGAACTTTGAGACCAAAAAAACACTCAAAATAATCTAAAATTTATTTTTTAGGAGCAAATAAACCACATAGATAAAAGAATTTGTGCAACATCAGAAAGTCTGTTACATTCTGGCTAGGGACCATACTCATGAGTAAGGTTAAAGATTGAAAATTCATGTTAGTCAAGGTTGTGGTACGCACCCATAATCCCAGCACTTGAAGGCTGAGGAAGGAGGATTGTCACGAGTTCAAGGCCAGCCTGAGCTATATAATGTGACTCTGTATCAAACAAATCCACCTAAGCGTCACATCTGGGAGCCAGGGGTGGTGGTGTACATCTGTAATCTCCGCCCTAGAGAGGCAGAGTTACAGGCTCTGTAAGTTACAGGCCAGCCAGGGCTACACACTGAGACCCTATCTCAAAGTCAACCAACAACAACAACAAAATAAATACCAACAATCTGGGTGATGGTGGCGCACACTTTTAATCCCAGACTCGGGAGGCAGAAGCAGATGGATCTCTGTGAGTTTGAAGCTGGTCTGGTCTATAAAGCTAGTTCAAGGACAGCCAGGGCTACAAAGAGAAATCTTGTCTTTAAAAAAACAAAAACAAAAACAAAAACCCCTAAAAATAAGAATAAAACAACAATAACAAAAATACCAACAAAACAAAACAAACAACAGAAAAGCCCCAAAACAGTCACAATAAAATAAAATCCAGTTCCCACTGGAGATGGAGATCCAGCTCAGTGGTACAGGAATTTCCCAGTGTGCATGAGGATTGGTTTGATCCCAGCACAGCGGGAAAGGAGAGAATCAAGGATGTTCTAAGGTTGGCAAGAATCCTGCAGCGTGGTGATACCCTGACCTTTGAGCGTCCTTAGGACCATGAACCTGTTTAATGATCTCCAGAGTAGAAACAGCTGCAATCTTCTACCTAAGTCTCCCTTGCTGACCAAGGTGGGGGCTCGCTTTCTCCTCTCGAGTGATCTTTACACCACTACTCACACGACCTGATGAGTGGACAGAATCTGACGTGAGGGTGTACCTGGCCAGTCTTCTGATAGGCTTCCAGGGCATTCATCCAGCCAGCCACTGGCCCCTTATCATCCGTGGAGCCTCTCCCATACAGCTTGCCTGGAGCAACAGTCAGCAGATCCAGTTAGAGATAACAAATCCAAGACCTTTCCTCAAGTGAACCTCTGATAATGCTGAGACACCAACTCACACCTGTACTGAGCGGGGAGGGCCTTTTACACTTCCATCCAGCCCTATGCTAAATTCAGAGACAATTTCTTGCAATCCAAGAGGCAGTCATGTGGGTGTCTGTGTTACTTTTCCCTTCCACAGCGATGGCTAGGACCAGGATTCACAGAGATTCATCACGCGTCTCCAGGAAACCCTATAGGTGGTTAGCCCTTTAAGACTATGTGCCCTATACAGCTAACACAACCACGTGGAGCCTGGTTGCTTTGGAAGCCCATGGCCATGGTCACAAAGTACTAAGTACACACTATCCTCTTGTCCCAATTTGGAATGCTAATCTGAATCTGCTGAGGGGTGTTAGGTTCAAAGAAGTGTGGTCAGGTTGTCAGGATCCGCACCAGGGTGTCCTCAGCAAGGGCAGGACAGAGGCTGGGAGGAGACTAGAGATGGCCCAAGGCAGGGACAGGACAGTCCTGTTTCTGGTATAGGTGGTGG
Organism: Chionomys nivalis; assembly: GCF_950005125.1. Lineage (NCBI taxonomy): Eukaryota > Metazoa > Chordata > Mammalia > Rodentia > Cricetidae > Chionomys > Chionomys nivalis. The sequence continues at coordinate 4,046,090 of NC_080099.1, read as the reverse complement.
AAGAGGATGCTGTTCAAAGGATATGAGAGAGAGGGTCCAAGGAAGGAAGAAGGGGATGCCCTGTCCAGACAGTTTGAAGTCACGTGGCCCTGAACTACCACACAGACGTGTGGGTCTGAAACTCGGGAGAAACCCAAGTGCCCATGGAGTTCTAACAGCAATGGGTACGTCCCAGTTAGGTGGTGAGGAGGACCCCAGTATCGGATGGGTTTTATACGGATGTGTTAAATAAAAATAACTTTCCCATTTCACAGGCATATAGCAGTCCACGGGGAGTCAGGACATGTCACTCAGGAGGCCTGGAATTGGGCCCTGGTGGGCTCTCCAGACCAGAGCAGTGACACAAAATGGAAGCCGAGCGCGTCACAGGGAGTGAGAAGGAGAGGCTGGCCTTTTGCAGATTCTGTGGCCCCAAATCACAAAGAATGTTCTGGAAAAGGTGTCAGCATTGAAGGAAGCTTGGCAGGCTCCCACCAAGGACTTGTCATAAGAAAAGAAAAGTTTCTGAACTTTGAGAAACCGAGGCACAAATGAGAAATTTCCAGAACCCAGTCTCTAGATTCTGTTTAAAAAAATGTACCAGAAAGAGAAAACCCCAGGAGAATATTAGTGATTTCCCAAATGTAGCATCTCCAGAACTATTTCCAATGCTGAGCACTTGGGTGGCAAGCACTGGGTGCCCTTACCTTCCCGTTCCACCAAGGTGAAGGGCTCACTGTCCCAGCCATCTTCTAGGGCCGCAGGCTGCACATCCAGGTGCCCATAAATGCACACCGTTTTCTTCTGGGGATCGCTGCCCAGTTTACCCAACAGAATGGGAGGAAGCGGTATCTCTGAGCCATCCGGGAGCTGAGAGGGAGGAGCAGTGGAAGACAGTCTGGTTAATAGACTGGCAGCTGTCATTCAATCTAGCTGTTCTCATCCTTCAACCTCTGCTGCAGAGTTTTAAGACCCTGTCATTTAACAGCTCTTAATTAACAAGGACTCCATGTTCTGAAATCCAATGATTTCCCGAAACCCAGGGAGCATGAACTGAACCACACCCACAACTAGTTTGAGCAAGGCTGCTAGGAAACCCGTCAGTATACATAACGAAACAGTCTGGGATAAACTGCACTCATTTCTGAAATAACAGCTAAAACAGCTACAATAGCAACCGAGGGCTATATTTTTGAAATTCTGTATGTAGACAGCTGAGATGAACAGATGGACCATCAGCCAGGGCATTAAGGGAATTCAGGGCTGGGGAGGTGGCTCAGCAGGTAAGAGTGTTTTCTGCTCTTCCAGAGAACCCGAGTTTAGGTCCCAGCACCCACATTGGGAATCACAACCACCTGTGATTCAACAGCAGGGGAATCTGATGATCTCCTCCAGCCTTTCTGGGTACCAGCAGACGCGTTGCTTACAGACACTTGTGAGCACACACCATATACCTACCATACACACACTTAAAAAATCTTCAAAATAGAAAGAGAATTTACATAATTTGCCAAGTGAAATGGTGGTAGTTGCTGCTACCCCTGGACATTCCCCCAAGGCCTTGCCAGCTATCCAGGACACCACTTGCAGAATTCTAGACAAACCAGTCTTACGTCTTTCCTACCTCTACATCAGGTCAGTGGTGACCACTTGTGGCTCTGTGGCCCAAGCACAATGTCCTCACGCCCTGCAGCCCATGTGCCTCCTCTACTAACTAGCTCCTGTATTTGGCCAGGAATACCTGGTGAGCATAGCAAAGCACACAGCAGTTGACGGGGAGGACGAGCACACACGTGTGCATCTGTCTGCTGGTAGAAGAAAGACGGGAGGACATGAGCACACGCGTGTGCACCTGTCTGCTGGTAGGAGGAAGACGGGAGGACATGAGCACACGCATGTGCATCTGTCTGCTGGTAGAAGGAAGACGGGAGGACACGAGCACACGCGTGTGCATCTGTCTGCTGGTAGGAGGAAGACGGGAGGACACAAGCACATGCGTGTGCATCTGTCTGCTGGTAGGAGGAAGACAGGAGGACACGAACACACGCGTGTGCATCTGTCTGATGGTAGAAGAAAGACAGGAGGACACGAGCACATGTGCGTGCATCTGTCTGAGGGCAGGAGAAAGATTAGAGGACATGAGCACACATGTGTGCATCTGTCTGCTGGTAGGAGGAAGACAGGAGGACATGAGCACACGCATGTGCATCTGTCTGCTGGTAGGAGGAAGAGGGGAGGACACAAGCACACACGTGTGCATCTGTCTGATGGTAGAAGGAAGAGGGGAGGACATGAGCACACGCGTATGCATCTGTCTGCTAGTAGGAGGAAGACGGGAGAACACAAGCACATGCATGTGCATCTGTCTGCTGGTGGGAGGAAGACGGGAGGACACAAGCACACGCGTGTCCATCTGACTGATGGGAGGAGGAAGACGGGAGGACATGAGCACACACATGAGTGCATCTGTCTGCTGGTGGGAGGAATGGGCTGTTTCAGCAAGAACATCGCACATATATGCTGATGTACTAGAAGCCACTACTGAGAGCCATTATGAAAATGTCTCTGAAAAAACCATAATGCACAAACTAAATGGGTAGAGCAGTCAGAGCCAGACTGCCCTGAAGCCATACCACCTACACCACTGCCCAATGTACCGATTATCTTGATTGATAATGAAGCTAGACTAACAACTTATGATTAAGAGATAAAAGAAGCAGCCACTAAAACTGACAAGGTAAGGACGGTGTTGGGGAGGGCTGGGAAAATTCTCCTCTCTCAGATTTGAGCCTGTGAGCACACTAGAACTCTAGAACTCAGTGGGTGGTTAGAATTCTTATTTTTGAGACACACCTCATTGATTAGGCCTGGCTAGTCTCCTTCCAGTCAGGAGTTCTGGGATTAGAGGTGAGCACCACCACACCCAGCAGGTGATAGGGACTCTTATAAGAATACTGGCTTATTTTCTCAGTAAACTTCGCTGATAAAATACCTAAATACCTCTTGATCCTGACAGCCCCAAGCGTGTGCTATGAGGGCTGGGCCTGCACATCAGATTTCATGAGGTTGGCTTGTAGGCACCAGGGGAAGAGAACCATGCCTTAAACTTCGGGCACATAGGGTCCATGGCCGTTTCCATCAGCTGGCTCTTTGCTGGCCTGATCACAGAGCTCTCTCAAGGCCTTGATGAAAATGGGTGTCACCTAATGTGAAATAGTGTAACAGCCACTGTATTCTTTTATGGAGGCCTTTAAAGATAACCATGTCAGTGGTAACAGAATAGATTTATTTATTGTAATTTTGTCTGTTTGTTTTTCGAGACAAGGTTTCTTCTGTGTAGTCCTGGCTGTCCTAAAGGTGTATGGCTCCCCTCACCCCATCCCCGCCCCTGGCTGATTTATTTATTGTCCAAAAACCCTATAAAGGAACTCTTAAAAGTGATTCATCCCACCTAGTTATATTTTGTCTTTTGTTTAACATGATGAGAAGAGTGGGCGAGGCCGCAGGCAGGCAAGGCAAAGAAACAACCAGTGAGTGCGTGGTTACACACGCAGCCCTGGAGGCCAGACTGGAACAAAGTGAGACCTTGTCTAAGAAATAAACAATTACAAATTCAAAAGACTACACAAAAAAGTTAAAGTAAACAATATGAAGAAACTTAGTTTATTCCCCTGTGGGGGGCATTTGTTCGGATGCTGCTATTATTGTATATTAACTATTAATAATTGTCATCCAAAGAAAATCTCGAGAAGTATTGGACCGAGAGTCAGAAAGCCTGGATTTGAATTCTGGTTTTGCCATGAAGGTACTTGGCTCCCAATGACCACACCACCCCCTTGGATTAAATATGCACAGTAAATTAAATGGCTAATTCCAGAAATTCTCATTGCAACTGTACACCTAATTTATCAGACAAAAGATCCAACAATGACAAAATGAGCCTAAAAATTCAGGTGGAAAGTAACAGAAAAATGTATCAAGATGTCAGATAAAGAGCTGGATGTGGTGGCCCACACCTTAAATCCCTGCATGGGGGGGACAGAGGCAGCAGGATCTTTGTGAGTTGTGGCCAGTGTGGTCTACTTAGTGGGTTCTAGCTTGGCAGGGCAATATAGTTAGTTTCTGTCTCAACCCAAAACCAAAACCAAAACCAGTAACAAAATTCGAAGCAGAACAAGCTGTTCTTAAGGTGCCCTCTCCACCCCTAGATCCCTGATAAGAAGTGCTGGGGTGTGGAGTGGGGGTGCTGGGGCTTTGTTATTTATTTTATGTTTTTGCTTTCAAGTGTATTTTCCCTTTATTGAAACTAGATTTTTTTTTCTTATACAATATATCCTGATTACAGTTTTTCCTCCCTCTCTGCTCCTCCCAGTTCCCTGTCATTTGGACCCACTCCCTTTCTGTTTCTTATTAGAAAAGAACAGGCTTCTAAGAGAAAACAACAAAATAAAACATAATAAGATAAAATAAAACCCATCACATCAAAGTTGGACAAAGCAAGGCAAATGAAGAAAAGCACCCAAGAAAAGGCACACGAATTGGAGACTCACTCGTTCACACTCTGAAAGCTATCATATATACGCAGAGGACCCGGAACAGGAAGCTTTGTTATTTATTAAGTGACTTGGATAATGTGTAACTTCTAACTGTGAAAGCTTTGATTTCTGAGAAAGGAATTTCAGCTCTTCTTAAGAGTGACAGCCATTCTCACCTACCCTTGAGTCACTGGTCCACAGTTCTCCTTCCTGGAATAAAACATGCTGAATAATCACGAAACTTTTACCTTGCCTTGAGGATGTCCGCAAGAGGCACTACAAGCTTACTTTGAATTAGAGCTGACCATCTGCAGTCAAAGGTCACCCAAGACCTGGCTGCTTCTTCCCAGCCCCCAGGGAGAATTTGGTGTGCTCGTACCTTCTGCTTTCCGATATCCACCAGCTCTACGGAGCCCCCCAGCATCTGGATATCCGCGGCGGCCACCTCCATCATCCTCCTGATCTCCCCTCTCTTCTCGGGCCAGGCGGACACGCTCTGGATGGCCACCCATTCCGCAAGTTTCTGTTTGTAGAGGGCAAGAGGAAAGGGCTCTGAAACGCTGTTCTCTAAGGGCAGGGGTGGGCTCGTCCATGGGACTCTACTACAGCTACACCACTTTTATGCGCAGAGCAGACCGAGCTTGCCTGATCTACATTTCAAAAACCCCCAAAACTAAGCAGGAAGGAAAGATGTCAGAACGTGCATTTTTAACCACAAATCAACAGAGAGAAAACATACTGCAAAGTCAAGTCATGATCCAAGTTAGTTCCCTTGTCTCCTTGACAGCAGCCAAGATGTAATTCTTAGTGGGAGAAGTCAAAATGTTTCGTCTAAAATGATTCTTCCAAAAGTAAACCGAAGTCATAATTCTTACAGATAAAAACCAAGCAATACTTTAAATATAGCATCATATAACCACTCAGAACAAGCTGGATTCAAGCTGCCTTCTTCTTTTTTAAATCTATAACTATCACAAGAAACCATAGATGAGTTCAGAGAAAAATAAAGAATGAACACTACTTGTAGAGCCAGGGATAATTAACTGCCAAAGGACGAAAGTGTGACCTTCACCATCGTGAAAAGAAACATGAACTTTTAATGCTTGATCAAAATGGCATAATTCATATGAGTTTCTTGAAAATCTCTCTGGCTGGACAAGATTGCAGCAGCTCTCACTATTCACGAAGAAGGGGCAGACTCTCACCTTGACATAGCGGTCCTGATTGTCGTCGATGTACTGGAAGATGGCTTTGAGGGCTGACATCTTTCAGGCAGACTTCAGACCTTGGAGACTCTGAGCAGAGAGAGCAAGGAGTCAGACCGGCTCGCAGCTGGGACTGAAGGGCAGTGGCCTGAGGCTCAAGAAGGGCTCCTCCACCCTCCTGTCAGCATTGGTTGCAACACTTATCACAAGACTCTCCAGGAAGTGACTGGGAACCAGCCAGGGGCTTAGACTGATCTTCATTTCCTTTCCTTGCTCCAAAGGAAAAGCTCCAGAAAAGTTTGAGAGCCCCGGTGGCAGACAATCTGAAGAAAACTCTAGTGGGTACTTTCCACTCGCAGGGATTTACTGTGCATTATTATTTTTTTGAGACAAGGTCACACTACAGCTGTCCTGGAACTTTCTGTGTAGACCAGGCCAGCCTCATACAGAAACCCACCTGCCTCCTAAGTGCTAGGACTAAAGGTGTGTGCCGCCATGCCTGGCTGGCATTTACTTTTTAAAACGTTATACTTTTACTTTTTTTGAGATGGGACCTCTTGTGGCCTGAACTAGACTGAAACATCTGATCCTTTTGCATGTTGGAATTACATGTCCAAACCCCACCAAGCATGATATATATGTTGCTGGGATCAAAGCCAGCTCCCTGCTTGTCTGGTAAGCAGTCCACCCACCAAGTGAGCTACAGTTTCAGACTCTTAAAGCACAATGGGAACTATTAACCTGCTATCGCTAGAGGAAATAATCATTTCAAAGATCTCAATAAAAATGTCATAGGCTGGGCGTGGTGGCATATGCCTTTAATTCCAGGACAGGGGAGGTAGAGGCAGGTGGATTTCTGAAAGTATGAGGTCAGCCTGACTATACATTGTGAATTGTAGGCCAGCCAGGGCTACAGAGTGCAACTCTGTCTCAAAAAAGCAAGCAAACATTCTGCCTCTTCAACTGCAAACTTACACCCTGTCTTCGGATACAGAAGGCAAGATGAATTCAGCTGGGGACAACTGACAACCTTAGCCACAGGCTGCACTCAACCTTCTTAAGGGCCAAAGATGAGAAAGTTCCCACCTCATGTGAGCATGGCTGTGAAGAACAGTTGTGCACTTTTTTTTTTTTAAAAAAAAGAAAGCTAGAAGGAATATTCAGTGTTTCCATCCAAGGAAATGGCCAATGTCTGAGGAACGGTATGTTCCAGTTTGCATACTATACGGTGCATACACACATGTATGAACACATTTCAGGCTCCCCACAAATATACTCAATGCCTGCATTTTCTGGGCAACTTTCTCCCCCTTTTAAAACAAAACAAGAACAGGATCTTAAGTAACCTAGGTTGTCCTTGAACTTCTGATCCTCCTACTTTCACGTTCAAGGGCTAGAAAAGCAGGTACGTATCATCACACCCATATGTGGTATTGGGCACAGAACCCAGAGCTTCACGGAAGCTAGGCAAGCATTCTACCAGCCTTCTGCACATGTTCCAACACTTACTTTTCATGCCTGAGACCCCAGAAAGAAGTTTGTGGGACTGCTTTTAAAATAGGGAATCAATGTGAAGCAGAACTGACCCAGGCACTGCGATTTGCAACGGGTGTTTTCTCTCTTCAAGTAGCAAGACTCGGACTTGAGTAAGCATAGGTGAAACAGAGCTCAGTTGTGCTGAGAAAATTCATCCTGCAGGGACACCAAGTGACCCTGGCATCCCTGCCGCTACACGGTCTCAAGCAGGTGCCACAGTAATGGCCACTCACCACACAGGGTAAAGAGCACCGTTTCTTGGTATAGGATCCCAGGAGAGTTGGTTTCCTGTGACGCAAAGTGTGGTGGCTATGCAGCGCATTGAGCAATGTGAAATCTCAGGGTGCTGCAAATGGTAAACGGGATTGCTGCAAGGGCGGGACATCGAACTGCTAAGTCCTCAGTGTCCTCACGATCTTCCCCTCCTTTGTAAAACTTAGCACAGTCGAGGAAACATTTCTAGACCCATGACCACCCAACAGGCCTCACCTGCAAGGGCCTCTGGGACACTCTACAGATATTACCTAGGTGTTTACGAGTGTTAAGTTACACCCATCTGTCGCCAGCTACACTCAGGGAAGGTACCTGTTTATCCGATGAAGCCTTATCCTGCAGAACCATCTGCTACACTGGGCACTTTTCACTGGGGCTTCTGGTCCTTACATAAATGCCAAACACCATGGCCCGGCATCACATCCTCACAGTTAACAACTTTGTTGCTAACGTTGTTATGCAAAGATGTAACAATCTGCGGTACATCGTTCACTAAGGGCAGTAACAGTAACAGTGAGCAGAGTTCCCAGGGCAGATGGAAGCAAACCGTTTCTTTACACTGTCCCCTCAGTCACAGCGAGTAAAGCCAGGTTCCCCTCTCCTTCCCACTAAATTCTGGTGACTCCTGCTTCATCTCCTCCTCCATCAAGGTCATCAGTTGGAAACCATTTAGTAAGGTAAAAAGCAGTATTGGTGGGTTGAACAAGCAAACTTCTTGCCAAACATGAAACAGTTTCACTATCTGTTAAGTCTTAAGCTTTCCAGAAGCAGTACAATCAGGGTGCCATGACAGGGGCTTTGCCTTACTACAGGCTCTGGGGAGAATTCTAGTAGCCGCAGATTCTCAAGGGTTGGTACAGCGGATCAAACATCTACTCTACAAATGAGTAAACTCGTGAATGAATGAGCGGCCTGCTCGCACCAGCAAGCTGGCAAGACGAGACCTCTCTCCTGCGGATCCATCCTAGGGACAAGGTCCAGCTGGACACTGCCCAGGGCCTTTGCACCCAAGGCGCTGTCTGGAGCCAGGCAGAGTCCTCAATGTGTAGGCGTGAGGACGGCCTGGCCTTTGCTCCCTGCGATCCTTCAGCCCCAAGTCGCCATGCAAGCTGGACTGGGCGCACAGTCCATCGGCCCTGCAGGGAGAATTGGGGGTGGCCCGGGAGAGCTGGTACTTATGGGGATCGACCCATCAGAACTGCTCTTGCGGCTGGGAGGCCTGGGTCCCGGGCTAAGTTCCTCCAGAACGCGGGCCCGCGCCGGGGCCTGGGGTGACTGTGCATTAGGGATCCAGGACCTCTCTCCGCTCTCACTTGGATGCCCCGGGTCCCGCACTTGATCGCAGACCAGGGTGACTCCCACACCGCCCAGTCCCGTGCCCAGCCCGTCCCCAGCCCGCAGCGCCCTCCGGGAAAGGAAGGCCCACAGGGCGAGCGTCCGCTTACCGCGCCGGTTCCGCACCACGTGTCCCTGGCCGCCCCACCAGCCAATGCCCGGAGGTCTGAGGCTGGCCTTGCCCCGCCCCGCCGACGCGCCCCTCCCCAACAGCCAATGACCGGTCTGCTCTGGATAGCCCCGCCCCCTCCGACGCCCCGCCCTCCTGCCGCCGAGCAATTGCTGAGCTCTGACTCAGCCGTGCTGGCCGTGTCCACGCCCCTCCTCGGCTGGACTACCCTGAGGGTGTCCCCGCTCCGGAACCTGCGCCCTAGAGGTCGTCCCAGTGCTACGCTGAAATCCAGAACTGAGGAATTCACCCTCAGTTTCCCGAGGATCCCGCGTCGCTCTCCAGAGGGAACGGACATTCTGTCGGCTGCACACCCTCCGCTTAGATCCGTTTGGTTACAAAGCATAGACCAGTGCTGGAATGTACAGTTTGTGGCATCGTGCCAGCGCCTTGCACATTTTTAATGAAATACTTAATTTTAATAATTAATTCTAATTAAGTATTTAATTGAAAAAATTATGTATGTGTGGTGTGTTGCCCGAATGTTGTGTGCCTGGTGCCTGAGGAGGCCAGAAGAGGGCATCAGGCTCCCCAGAACTGGAGTTAGGGATGGCTGTGAGTTGACACGTGGGTCCTGGAAATCCAGGCTGTGTCTTCTATAAGAGCAGCAAGTGCTCTCAACCTCTGAGCCATCCCTCCTGACCGTCCTACATTCAGAGTTGCAAGGGACAAAGTCTCACATACTGCAAATATTCTAAAATAAAATGACCCTTTCCGCCTTAAAATTTGCATGAGTTTTCTCTTGAACATTCCTTCAGAATTTTGTCAAATGTAATGTTTTATAGTGATGGTATTTTAACTGATGGCTCTGTCATACTTTATGTGTGTGTATGTGTGTGCACTTAATTTTTTATTTGATTAAAATATAATTACATCTTTCTCCCCTTCATTTCTTCCCCACCACCTCCCTCCATGTTCCCTGAACTCTCCAATTCATGACCGGTTTTTTCTTTTATTATTATTGTTACATATAATAATAATTATTATTTTATTAAAGATTGAACTCAGTGCTTTAAACACTCTACCAAACACAGTCCCACTGATATAATTTGCTGTTTGTTTCTGGGTTTTGTCTGTGTTTTATTTTTTTTCTTTGATGTAAGTGTCCTGTAGCTCACGTTGACCTTAGAAGTGCTTCTGATCCTCCTGCCTCAGTTTCCCTAAGTGCTGGATTTGCTGGTGTCTGCTACCACACCTGACCTAAAATATAACTTTTTGAAATTTGTGTTTACCGTGTTTTTAATTATGTGTCTGGGTATGTGTAAACCCGAGGTGTTGGATACCCTGGAGTTTGGGTTATGGGAACTTGGGTTCTCTGGAAGAGCAGCAATGGTTCTAACTGCTGAGCCATCTCTCCAGTCTGTATCTATAAACTTAAGTTAGGATTCATTTTGGCTGCTTACTTTTTTCCTTTGGAACTGGGCATGGTGCTCATGCCTGAAACACCAGGATTTGAGAAGCAGAGGCAGAAGAAACTGCTGCATACGGAGTTCGAAACCAGCCTGGGTTTCGTGAGATCCTGTGTAAAAACAAAAATACAACTGTTCTGGGTTAAATTATGATCATGATTATTAGTACATGAATGACTTAAAAATCCCAAATTCTTTCACATTTTGGCAAAAAACTTTTAGATATTAAAAGTAAAATCCTGGGCCAGACAGTGGTGGCCCAACACTTGGGAGGCAGAGGCAGGTGAATCTCTGTGAGTTTGAGGTCAGCCTGGTCTGCAGAATGAATTCCAGGACAGCCAGAACTATACAGGAAAAACTCTGTCAAAAAAATAAAAAAATAAAAAATAAAAAAAAGGAAAATCTTGGAATGCTTTAATCGTATCTGCTAATCTACTGAGGTTTTAAGAACTTTTGTATCACTTTCTGCAAATATAATTATTGTTGATATGAGAAAGAATAATGAAAGACCCTACAGACCCCCTCCTCAGAACCCGCAGCTAGCAGGCTCCCCGGGAGAACGTCCTGTTTGCTTGAAAGATTCTCAAGATCAGCAGCTAGCCTGCTCTCGTGAGAGGAAAACAGGATATCTATAAGATAGGACATCTACAAAGCAAGATGGCTGCAAAGTAGGATATCTATAAGATAAGAGCAGGATGTCTGCTGCCAGACATCCATGCTGGGAGAGGAAAACCATTCATGCCCCCCCCCCCCGCCTCATTCCGATAACCAAGCTTCTGCTTCTGTAAATTGCTTTTTGCTGCCCTCTTTCCTATAAAAAGTCCTTCTCCCAGTCTGCAGGTGCGCAAGTCCTCCGAAAGACTTTGCCGCCCGCAGGTACCTGTGTCTACCTAATAAACCTCTTGCA
>NC_080099.1:3849742-4032242 GCF_950005125.1 Chionomys nivalis | reverse complement strand
GGAAAGAGGAATCATGCGACCTCCTTCTAAGAACGCAGGGGATGCAAGCGTCACAGAATTATTGATCCATTTGCGCAACATTAGTGCACACTTCCAATTGCTGCTATTTCAGTTCACAGAACGATGCCGTGCCATCTCCAGAACCCCGCTGGATTCTGATAAAGCAGTATAACTAACTGGACATGAAGACGATAGGGTCACCCGCCTCTCTGGCAAACAGTTTTCTGAGAACGGAAACCGATTTGGAGAGAGCACACTCTTCGGAATCATGGACAGAGAACGCGCTGGTGACCAAGGAGAACTGCCAAGTAGGGTGGCGTTCAAGAGAAATTAGAATGTAAGCAGATTAAGGGGGATGGATGCCAATGAGCTCCGCCTCCTTACTCTTGGCCCCGAGGAAGCTCTAGTTTACCCCAGAGCTGATCTTGAGGAGTCTTTTGGGCTCTCTGTTCATTCTATGGTGTCAACCCAAGTAAGGCCCCAGCTGGAAACGTTCGTTATTTCCTGAGACCTGCATAAAAACCATTGAACCTCCCATAGTCTCATCGGAACCAGTCTGGGTACCTACGGGATACCACAGGTTCCCTATGCATTCAGGGAGACTTTGTGTTTTGTGCCAGGTCACTGCAAAACGCAAAGGTCCCAAAGCAGATTGTCTTTTGGTTTCCTATGGCCTAAGAAAATATGCATTCGTTATTGCCATCTATTAATTGTGCAATAATATCAAGACTTTAAAAAAGTATCTCTCTTAGTATGAAAAACATTGTATTGCTTATATTTTTATGATTTTAATATTATGAGTTTGTTGAAACACATTAATAGTGTTTTAAATGTTTAAAATGTTTAATCTGTATTTATTGAACATATCCTTATTTGCTTGTAGTCTTACAGTATTTTCTTTTGTTTCTTTTTGATGTTGTTGTTTTTTAAAGCCAGGGTCTCACTTTGTAGTTTGGCTGGCCTCAGACTCTCTTTTTGGAAGAAAAAAAAAAAAAAGCAAGGAGTGTTCAAAAAATTTTCACAGCCTTTGCAAAAAGCAGCTTTGTTCCCATTTGGCATCTCTAAGTACAGCTTCACAGAGCTTTTCATCTTTTCTGTGATGAGAGTAAAGGAGAAAATGATAGCTTCATTTGTAGTTACAGAAGTTTCTGTGCGTAGAAAAGGAGCTGAAGTCAAGCTGTGATGGAGGACATAAAAGGACCCCTAGGAACACTAGGGCTAACAGAGGCACCTTAGCAGGGGCTGGCGGCCCTGGGAGCTGCGAGACAGCAGAGAAGCGCAGTGCTGTGTATTGGGCTCTCTCACTGGGTCCCGCTTCCACCCGCGTGGGAACGTCAGCCCGAGTCGCAGAGGCCCAGTACTCCTCCTAGTCGCTTACATCTGTCTATTCTGCTGTGCTCCTGAGTTTGGGTTTGGAACTGTAACAATTTCAGACTAATTTTGGAAGCTCACAAGGAACAATGCTAATTGGGATTTACCACCTGTTAGCGTTTGCATGCGGAACGGTCCCTCAAGGCTCCTGTGTTGAAAGGCTGGTCTCCGACTATTTCGGGAATTGTGGAAACTGTGGGAGGAGGGGCCTCCGAGGAGGAAGTTGGTCCCTGTGGAACCCTCTTTGGTTTACTGTAAGCCTGGCTCTCTGTCTCTGTCTCTGTCTCTCTGTCTCTCTCTCTCTGTCTCTCTCTGTCTCTCTGTCTCTCTCTCTGTCTCTCTCTGTCTCTCTGTCTCTCTGTCTCTCTGTCTCTCTCTCTGTCTCTCTCTCTCTCTGTCTCTCTCTCTCTCTTTCTCTCTGGCTGATGCCAACCTTGAACTCTCTTTGTTGCCTGGTCTGAGCTTGACAGCCTAGTACCCAGACTCGTGAGTACTTAAATCACAGGCATGTGCCTCCAAGCCTGGTTTGTGTTAACTATTGATGTTGTGAAATGCTATTTTTCATTTCTCACTTACGTTTTAGAGTCTGCAAATATTTGAACAGTGTGTTCCTAATTCATTCAGAACACACATACGTATATATTATACAGGTACACAAGTACACACACACACACATACACACTTGCGTCTTTAAACTCATCTTGCATCAGCTGTATTCGGAGGAGCCAGATGCTGAGCTGAATTACTTTTGTTGCAGCCTAGTTCGAATCGAAAGACACAGGTGAATTAAACATGATAGAAATATGTGCTCTCACCAAAAACTACACTCCTTAGCCAAAGTCTGTGGTGGATTTCTGCCAAAATAACCTTCAGGGACTGCATGTGGCATTCTGTTCTGTAGCTTTTTTTTGAAACATCTTTATTTAGTTCTAAGTTGGAGCGGTTTATTGTTAAGGACAGCTATGAGGTGAGAGTCTCCCTTTTCTTTTCTGCTGGGCTCTTTCCTTTCTTCTTCCAGACAGGGTCTCACTTTACAGATCAGACTGGCCTCAACCTCAGTTTGAAACCTTTCTGTTTCCGGGAGCTGAGTGCTGGGAGGCACATGCTAACCCACGTGCCTAGTTAGGTACCTCAAGTTTTTTTTTTTCTCTCTGTGTATGTATGTGTGTGTCTGTGTGTCTGTCTGTGTGTCTGTGTGTCTGTCTCTATGAGTGTGGTATATGTACACATGTGTGTCCAAGTGCCCACCCCTCTGAGGAGGCCAGAGGAGATGTCAGGTATTCTGATCTACCATTCTGCCTGTATTCCTCTGAGACCTGAATCTGAGCTAGGCTGGAGGCCTCATTGATCCTCCTGTCTCCAGCACATTGGGTCACATGCTTGTGGAGCCAGTCCTGGCCTTTTCCATCGTTTCATTAAAGGGACAGGTATTCCTCTGATCTCTTCAGATGACTTAATATGACCCACCTCCCTGAGGGGTGGTCCCTTGGCCAGGTAATTGAATGACCCAAATGGACTAACTCTCAAGGAAAGAGACAAGACATGTCTCCACCCAGAGGTGGACTCCATTCTTCACTGTAACGCATCTATAGGACACAGACCTTAAATTCAAAGATGCAAAGGAGTAGAAAGAAAAGAGAGGAGCAAACATGGAACATAATCAGTACCCAAAGGGAAATGGACTAACTCTCTTGAGACAAAATAACAGACTTCATGAAATTGTTAGTACAGATAATGACATTTTATAAAAGATTTTGTTGGGTCCAGGGGGGTTGTGCAAAGATGGGAACAGACCACCAAAGTCTAATAAACCAGAAGCAAACTTTATTCCAGAAACAAGAAACCAAGAAAAAATAAAAAAAAAAAATAAAAAATCTCCATGGGGCACAAAAAGCTTATCAGCTAGCCGAGACCACAGCCAGAGATAGATTTTGTAAGGCTGTGGCAAAGGCCGGTTTCTGAACCCACCTTCTTATATTAGGGGCATCAAGCATTAGGTCTGAACAAAGAAATTTTTGCACTCTTGAGGTAAAACTCAGATACAGATTTCCTTACTTTACAATCTCCATTAACAGAGTTTTTCAGTTAAACTAGTGTTTGCACGTAATCTATTGCCTTCCTTGGTCCTTCCAGGTGGTGTTTACTGAGCCCTGTGCTCTCCCCTTTGACGCTGCCGGTTTCACATAGCAGGGAGAATGCATAACCCACAGGTCACATATCTATTTCCTAAAAGTTGACTCAGCTCATATCCGTAGGCTAGCTCTCAGTTTGCAGAGAGCTGTTTTGGCCTTGTAAATAGAGCTATGGGTTATAAAGCGGAGTAACCCACTGTTAACAGTTAATCCTCAAGCTGCTGAGAAAGCTGCTGAGTCTGTTCTCATCCTCCCAGGCTTACAACTTCATATTTCTTTATTTCTACATTCCTATTTCTGGAATCTACATTTTTATGTTCTTGTTCTTGAACCCTTCAATTTCACAAAGACAAACATAAGCACATACATCTGTAACAACAGGGCCCCTGATTACGTGGAGCACAGATTGGCAGCATTGAAGGCAAACGAGGCAATTCAATTTGTAATCTTGTCCTCTCAACAGTGGAGAGAACAGCTGGCCAGAAGTCTTGAGCATCACTATAACCCAAACGGCACCCAGAATGCTTTGGCAACAACAATACTACGTACTTTTTCTCAAGCCCATTCTCTAGAATATACCGTACCCTGAGCCACAGAACAAGCCATAACAAGCTAAAAGAATTCATACACAGTCTCTTCTGACCACAATGAAATGGAATTAAGATAAATAAATGAACGAAGTTTGGGAAATTCACAAACATGTAGAAATGGAAGAATATACTCTTTCATAAACAATGGGCAAAAATTTAAAGATCACAAGGGAATTTAGAAAGAACTTCGAGACAAACCTCAGCAAATACATAACACGGTAGAATGTAGGGGGTGCAGCTAACACAAGGTTAAAGGGTGGGGGAGGATGATGGACAGAATGGCAGAGGGAGGGGCCAGGGAAGCTGGCTGATAGGAAAGCGCTTGCCAATCAAGGGTGAGGACCTGAGCAAGACCCCCAGAAAGCACATAGAAGCCAGATTTGGTGGCACATACTTTTAAACCTATTGCTGGCAGAGACCAGCATATCTCTAGGGCTTACTGGCTGGTCCATTGAGCCAACTTAGTTAGAACTTGGCCCCAGAGAGAGAGAGACTGACCTAAATAAAATGGAGGGCTTTCAAGGAACCTCTGCCTTACACAGCCAGTGCACGCATACATATGTATTGTCTCTCTCTCTCTCTTTCTCCAAGACAAGGTAAGTTCCAGGACAGCCAGGGCTACACAGAGAAAACAAACAAAAAACAAACAGATGAAGCTGTAAAGGTTCCTATCTGCATTTTTCTGTGGGGAAAGAAGGGCCTTGAGAGCGGAGGCATTTCCGCTGATACACTCACAGGCCCCTCCGACAGAACTCCTTAAAGCTTTCTATGGTGGTTACATGTTTGCTTATGCCGCACAAATCAAGTATTTGGTTTAGATACAGGAAAAAATAATAAAGCAACAAAATATGAATGCCTAATTCTACCGCTAAATAGAAAGAGAGCTCCCCAAATAATTAAAGACATAAGGGTTGGGAAGAAAAACATGGGAACATCATTATTTCTAAGTAGAGGAGGACGGAGCCTCCCACTCCCTCCCTACAGATGTTCAGTCTGAGGTTGGCCTGGGTCTGGGAAGGAGTGCATTCTTAAAGAACTCTGAAGTTCTAATGTTAAATGGGATTAGCTGCCTTCCCATCTAGAAAAGGAGCTGTTGTTTAGCTCTGTAAGTGCCTGGGCTGTGAGCAAGGCCAAACTATCAGGGGTCAGGGTACTGAAGAGGAGATGCTATGGGGCTAAAACCTGCTTTCTGGTTACACCACGAGAAGACAAGCATTGGTCTCCCTGCCTCCCGTCCCAGGAGTCCAGGTCCTGCTCTGGTCATTGCTCTACATCCGTTCACACATCTCTCGGGCTAGAGAAGCTGCAATGGCAGGCCCACCTCAGAGCAAGAAAAGCAC
The DNA here is from genome assembly GCF_950005125.1 of Chionomys nivalis. Lineage (NCBI taxonomy): Eukaryota > Metazoa > Chordata > Mammalia > Rodentia > Cricetidae > Chionomys > Chionomys nivalis. The sequence continues at coordinate 4,026,809 of NC_080099.1, read as the reverse complement.
CATTTCCCTGGCCATCTGGAGTGGACACCGCCACAATGAGGCATTACCCACGAGAACTGGAATCTCTCAAATGTTAAGGGCATGTGGCTTAAGGGGTCCCTGAAGGAAAAAATGACAGAGTGAAAGAGCTTGGAAGTGTGGGTGGAAAGGGAGACGGGGTGCAGTTATTGGTCTGCACCGATGACACGCAGCTCCGGCTCTTTGTTTTGCTGTTTGACTAGCAATGTTTTCATGCTGTTCACTTCTGTAATCCCGGGCCTTGGCAAGCTTGAAAAGTTTTGTAACTATTTTTTTTAAGCCGTGACTTTACATGTTAGTTTTATGTTAGTTTTAATCAAGTATCCCTAGGCATGTCTTTTTTTTTTTTTTTTTTTTTTTTTTTTTTTTTTTTTTTTTTTTGGTTTTTTGAGACAGGGTTTCTCTGTGGCTTTTGGAGCCTGTCCTGGAACTAGCTCTTGTAGACCAGGCTGGCCTTGAACTCACAGAGATCCGCCTGCCTCTGCCTCCCGAGTGCTGGGATTAAAGGCGTGCGCCATCACCGCCCGGCCCCTAGGCATGTCTTACAGAGAAATTGTTTTCTGATTTCATAGTACAGACAATTTACACCTGTGAACAGAAACCCCTGAAGAGCAGCTGTCTGCAGGGACCTGGAGAGCTTGGAATGTTGCAGGTCCAGAGACTCATTACCGCATGCTAGGGTGCAGGCATTATGCTGGCCCTTGTCACCTGGCAAGATAAACTCAGGCAGTACCCTGGCCAACCCAGGGTCTCAGATGCAAAAGTCCCTTTAAGAGACAAGCTCCACCCACTCCCAGTTAACACTTCTGAAGAGGCAGGTTGGTCTGGTCCTTGTCTCTTCTTCCTCTTTTTCTCTGTATTTCTCTTTCTCTCTTCCTTCCCCCACTCCCTTTATCTTAATAAAACTTCCACATAAGATCTGCCTGCAAGGCACGTCTGTGTCTGTTCCTCACCTAGTGTGGGCTGTCACCCCAGTGTGTTCCCCCTGCCAAGGTCTCTCTCCTACCTCTTTACAACACCTTATCTTGGGCCAGTTCTAGCCCTTGCCCACCTCTGTGTCAGAACTAACATACTGAGACTAATAAATAAAAAAACCTTCCGAGTCTATTGACTCAGCAAATGAACTGGCTTCCACCACCCCCAAAAGCTAAGAATGTCCCAGATAGTATCTTAGTTAGGGTTACTTTTGCGGCAACGAAATGCCATGACCAAAGTAAGTTGGGGAGGAAAGGGTTTATTTCATTCACATATAATAATTAATTATCAAAAGTAGTGAGGCCAGGAACACAAGCAGGGCAGGAACCTGGAGGCAGGAGCTGATGCAGAGGTCATGGAGGCAGACACAGACAGATCTCTGAGTTCAAACCTAGCCTGGTTTATAGATAGATAGTTCCCTGAGAGCCAGAGCTGCATAAAGAAGCCCTGTCTTTGTTTTTGTTTGTTTGTTTGTTTGTTTTTTCTTTTTAGAGACAGAGTTTCTCTGTAGCTATGAAGCCTGTCCTGGAACTGGCTCTGTAGACCATGTTGGCCTTGAACTCACAGAGATCCACCCGCCTCTGCCTTCTGAGTGCTGGGATTAAAGGTGTGTGCCATCAGCATCCAGCTGAAACCCTCTTAAAAAACTTGGGAGAAAAGGCCACAGAGGAGTGGTGCTTACTAACTTGCTCCCATGGCTTGCTCAACCTGTTTTCTTATAGAATCCAGGACAACCTGCTCAAGGATGGCCCCACCCACAATGACCTGGGCCCTCCCCCATCCATCACCTGTTAAAAATAAGCCCTATAGCTTTGCATAGCCTGATCTTATGGAGGCATGTTCTCAATTGAGGCTCCCTCTTCTTTGATGACTATAGCTTATGTCAAGTCGACATAAAAAAAGAATCAGGTTGACAGAGTCAGTGCAGATAGCATCTTGGGCCTGTAGAAAAGCCCCTCCAATCTTACTGTACCCCCTCTCTTATGTACTCATCAATAAACCTTAAAGTTGCCTTGATTTATGACTTTCCTTGTTCTGTGAAACCATGAAACTGCTTCCATGTTGGCATATAGAATTTGGGGGTAACCTATATTCCTGAGCCTCGGTCAGTCAAAATGGCTCCAGAATAAACTATCCTTACTTCTCTTTAAGATGAGAACTGTGGTTTTGGCGTTGACACAGAAACGGTCTCTCCAAAATCTTTCCTGACCGCCTGATGGCTAGTGGAGTTGGGTAGATGTTTAGATAATTTGTTTACATTATTACCAGTCATGCTCTGCCCCAGGTGAAGCCCCCCAAATCTGCCTTGGGAGCAATGGCTACAAACCATGATGCATACATACAATCCCTCATCCTCACAGGGAAAGACCAACCACAGCAATGCACTCCTGCCATCTTAGAAGTCAGGGAGTGGCAGGAGGATCGGAACATCATCCTTGGCTACATGAGATTCTGTCCAACAAAAGAAAGAGAACATCCTGACACCTGAACCACTGAACTGAGTGCACAGGACAAAGGCGGTACGGCTTTACTTATATGAGGTGCTTTTTATCTGTCAGCATCTCATTACCATAACAGATACCCAAGATAGTCAGTTTACAAAGAGATGGGGTTGACTTTGGCTTGTAGTTTTGGAGGTTCAGTCCACGATCAGTCCGTTGTTTGGGCCTGTTCTGGCAATGATGGTTCCTTGCATGGCAGAGTCTTACTAGGCTCTGGTTGGGTTAACTCAGGGGACTAAGATGACAGTCAGCTGCCACCGGGGTGCCCTGAACCACTGGCTCTTGAGTTTGTTGTCTTATGTTAACGAGGCTAATGAAGTATATAACAGAGAAGAGTGGGCAAGTTGAAGTACGTTTCATTAGAGAAAAATTGAGAATTACTGTGTGTGTGTGTGTGTGTGTGTGTAGTGTGGGATGTAATCGGATATACCATCACGCTACCTTTAATGGAACTAGATGGAGAATTGGGTAATTTTTATTTAGATTGGTCATTTGTTGAGCACAGCAAGGGCTGAACCAATGAGTATATCTTAGTTACTGGTCTGTTGCTATGAAGAAACAGACACAAGCATATCTTAGTTACTAGTCTGTTGCTATGACCAAGGCAACTTAAAAGTGAAAGCATTTAATCAGGGCCTTGCTTACAGTTTTCAGCCTTTGGAGGACACGGCTCCATAGACTGAATACTGCCCACAAGGCCTTGCCTCTTAAAGGTCCTGCAACCTCGGTGGTTTCAAGGTAGGGGCTAAGCCTTGAACATGTGCAGCTTTGGAGGATACTTAAGATCTAATTTAGCTTGTGTCAACAAGAAACAGGTACTGCTCCAAAGAGAATAAGAGTTAGTTCCTTCAGCAACCACGGCCCGGAAACTTCAAGTCTCATCTCACCAAGTAAGAAGCTGCACAAACTCTCATAGTCTCAGAACCAAAGTCACCAGTAAATTAATGAGAAGGCAGGCACACCGGTGCGGACATCAGGTGGGTTGGTCACAGGACAGCAGGGATATCTCTGCTCTAGGTCTCGGAGTCTGTCTGACGACATTTTTAGCTTGAGGGTTATAAAAGCTAGTGACCTACTAATTACTAACTAATACATTCCAAGGGTTTTGCATGATAGTCAAAAGGATACTAGGTCAAACGCAGCCACCAGTGATAAATGTCTACTAAAAGAGCTAAAGGTTCTAAGCAGCCAGTTGATCTGCGGAATCTTTAACCTAGATACAGCTTTATTTCAGGAGATCTCGTCTCACATTTCCATAGTCAAACTCGCAGAGGATAAAGCAGAATAGAGGTCACCAGGGGATATGAAAGCGGGAGACACGGGACTTAGTTCCTAATGAGGTCAGAGTTTGAATCTGGAAGGATGAGAAAGACAATGACAATGGCTGCTGGAGTCTGAGCATACTGACTGCCACTGCTATTTAAAGTGATAGCACGGTAAATCTAATACTATTTATGCATACAATGCAAATGTGTGTTTTATAATGGGAAGCTGTATCTCTTTCAGGCATCTGCTTTATCATTAAATATTAATGTCAACAAGGGAAAATAGATAATATCATTAATCTGTTATGAACTACTTCCACAGTTCATCTTTTTGTGATGATTTTTTAAATCCTTTATCCATTGTCTCAGTGCCAGGATCTTTTAGAAGATTTAACATAGTGCACAGGGACCTAGGGAGTGGCTGGGAGGGGCTTTGCTAGTCTTTCATAAACAAAAAGCTTGGTGGTCAAGGAGAAACTGTAATGTGCTGCAGGGTGGGAGCAAAAAGCTACCGAGCAACGGGAGAGGGCTGGTGTGAACTGCAGGGTGGGAACAGAAACACCACAGAGCAACGGGAGGGGGCTGGTGTGAACTGCAGGGTGGGAACAGAAACACCACAGAGCAACGGGAGGGGGCTGGTGTGAACTGCAGGGTGGGAACAGAAACACCACAGAGCAACGGGAGAGGGCTGGTGTGAACTGCAGGGTGGGAACAGAAACACCACAGAGCAACAGATGAATCCTGGTGCTATCATGCCCAGTATAACTTTAAAAAAAAATAATTTATTTTTATTTATGTGTGTGTGTATGCATGCGTGTGTGTGCGTGTACATGCACGTGTGTATGTGTGTATGCATGTCTATCTGTGTGTGTCTCTGTCTGTTTGTGACAGACAAACATATACACCACACAGACAGATACATACATACACACAGACATATACACACACACATACACACAAACACATGCAGACACACAGACACACATACACCACACACAGACAGACACACCACACACACAGAAAGACACACACACACAATACACATATATACACACACCACACCATCAAGTATTCACACATGGGGTATTAAGTGACAAGGGTGGGGACAGGAGGAGTTGGAGGAAAGCTCCTGCAGTCAGTCTTGGAGTTTGTTGGGAAGGGCAGGGTCACATGAGCCAGGGAGGACCAGGGGTTCCACAGTGACAGAGTCTGAGGGACACACGGGTAGTGTGGGGACTGCAGGCCTGACTCCAGAGAGGTGGGAATGGTCCTGGATTTGATCTGTTCACAGGACAGTCAAAGAGTCCTAGCTTCCTTTTCCACGGTAGCAGCTTAGAGCTTGGCAGAGGTAGGAGAGAACAGACTGAACATAGAGACTATGCAGGGGCGGGCAAGTGGTAGCCCTAAGAAGAGGGAGAGGCGATGCCACGATGCCCTGGATAGAACTTTCTACCTGGAGGTGAGGCCAGAGAGGGTCATCCCAGAGCACTTAATCCCAGTGGTGCTCTTCATAACAAAGTCAACTTGAAATAGTTCTCAAAATAGATCAAGGAAAAGGGAGTCTAACAGATTTAGGTTTCTGGTGGTGACAATGTCATTGCTTTTCACGAAATATTCCAAACCAATTATCTAAAATATTTTCAACAAGTCTTTTGTTTTTGTGCTGTCTTTGTTCCCTAAGCTCATGCTGACGATGCTCATTACAAACCCACCAACATATGCTGTCAGAGAGCTGCAAGTGAAAACAGAAAGAGACACCACCCATGGGCACACCAGATGCCAGACTGCTCCCCTCCAAATGCAGCAACTGCTGGGAAGGCAACATGGTACCAAACCAGCCGTGTTCCACTGTGTGATCCCCCATCTCATTTGGGCATTTCACCCAATGAGCTACGAGCGTATACCTACATGGAAATCCTCATGTGGATGCTTGCAGCAGCTTTATTCATAATTTCCAAAACTTAGAAGAAAACAAGAAGATTCACAATAGGCAAGTGTATAAGCTAATCCATCTCCATCATGGAATACTGCTCGATGCTAAAGGAAATGAGGGTTCAAGCCACAAAAAGACATAGAAGAACATGACCACATTGCCAGCTTGAAAAGCTATGTATTGCTTGGTTCCAATAAGAAGATCAGTGGTTGCCAGGAGTTACAGGGGAGGGTAGAATGATTAGACAATCATGCAGTCTCTGAGAACTCTGATCTGCATTTTGGGTTCCAGGGAAATATGTCTTTGTAACACACCCAGAACGGACCTTCAGTGAACCGTGGGCATTGGTAAGTATTGTTATAAGTTCCAGGAGAGAGAGAGAGAGAGAGAGAGAGAGAGAGAGAGAGAGAGAGAGAGAGAGAGAGAGAGAACACCTCTCCTTCTGAAGCATCTTGACAAGGCAAAATTTACTCCTGATGGAGAGGCCACACTGCAAGTAGAAAACACACCAGTGCAGGAAGCACACCAGTGCACACCAGTACAGGGAGCACACCAGTACAGGGAGCACACCAGTACAGGGAGCACACCAGTACAGGGAGCACACCAGTGCACAACAGTACAGGGAGCACACCAGTACAGGGAGCACACCAGTACAGGGAGCACACCGGCGCAGGAAACACACCAACGCAGGAAGTACATGCACTTTTTATTCTGTCTCTTCCCCATTGTCTGCTCATGGTCTTTGGCCACTTTTGGCTTACTTTAAAGAGAATCAGTACTGGGGCTGGAGAGATGGCTCAGCAGTTAAGAGCATTGTCTGTTCTTCCAAAAGTCCTGAGTTCAATTCCCAGCAACCACATGGTGGCTCACAACCATCTGTAATGAGGTCTGGTGCCCTCTTCTGGCCTGTAAACAGAATATTGTATACATAATAAATAAATAAATATTTAAAAAAAAAAAAAAGAGAATCAGTACTAAGGTGTTGAAGGGGAGAAGGGATTGGCCACTTTAATCCAAAAATGTACCAGAGTCTTTGAGCAAGCAAAGGTTTTATGGGGTGGGAGGGATCAAAAGATTTGAATTCTTTGTCATAAAACAGTTCTATAGTGTTTGATAGAAAAGAGTCTTGTTTAACGTGTTTTAGAGTTCAAAGCATCTGTGTATATCCCGGTGTGAGGTGTTGGAGGATGAAGACAACCAGGGGTCATGCCTGTAAGGGTGGGGTATGGGTAGGAAATCATTGCGCCCACTTCTCTTATTGGTACCATGAAGCTAGCCCTTCTCAAAAACAAACAAACAATAAAAACATCCCCTCCAAGTTTGAAATCGTTATACATAAGTGTAAACCCAACCGTTCAGAAGTAGGGATGGGAGAATTGAAAGTCAAGATTATCTTCCCCTAAAAAGTCCAAGGACAGCCTGGGCTACTGGGAGATTTGTCTCAAAACAAACAAAACAAAACAAAAGAACCACCCCCCCAGGACCAAGTTCAGTTTAGAAACAAACAAACAAACAAACAAACAAACAAAAAGAAGCTCTGTTGCGTTCTCAGAGAGGGTAGAAAGGATGCTCTGGGGACCAGGACTCCACTGAGAACATCGTGGTCACCAGGGGCTTCAGGGACCTCAGGAGTGTGCCGCAGTAGCGCAGACCAAAGCCAGGTGAACTTAGGGCGACCCTGGGACCTGATCCTGGGGACCAGGGAAGCACGAAGTTTTCTGGGTAATAAAGCACTCTTTCCTCCCTCATTTATGTGTGCATGTTCAAGACGGTGCGTGCCTCTGGAGGTCAGAGGTCAACTTCCAGTGTCGTTCCTTGGGAGCCAAATGCCTTGTTCTTTGGCTCAGGGTTTCTCACCGACCTGGAGCTTGCTGGGTATGCTGGGCTGGACAGTGAGCCCCAGGAATCTGCTTGTCTATGCTTCCCCGAGACAGGGTGTGTAAGCGCACGTCCCTACTGAGCTTTTTTGAATCCTGGTTTTGGGACTCACACTCAGGGCCACGCTCAGCCTGTGGACAGTGGCTCTTCTGTCGTTGGTCTCAGTTCTGATACAGTCTTTCTCTACCGAGGCCGACAGCATCTCCCAGCAGTGCTGGCGTGACATTGGCTTCTCATGTTGCCATTTAGCAGCCCCTCATCCCTCCGTAAGGACCCAATTCTTTAATTTTGAAGTCCACTTATTTGATGAGGCAGCTTCAGGGCAGATATTTAGGCTTCTCTGATTTCCACATTCTCGGCCCAGAGGGTGCTGGAGGGCCAACTCTCATTAGAAGAGAGTCAGGGCTGCAGACTCCTTCAGGCATGTTTTATGGTTGAGCTCAGACCTTGGCAATGAGTTTCCTGCCATTGCCAAATGAGAAATGACAATTGTGGAGCGTCACTTTTTCCAAAGGATGCTTGCATAAGCATCTCAACGCCAAGTGGCAGGACACATTTTTTCCCCTGTACATCACTCTTGTGTGAACCTGACACATTTTTTCCCCCTGTGCATCACTCTTGTGTGAACCTGGTGGGCTTGATGTGCATCTCTGACAAGTGCTCACAGGAAGACACCCATGCACAGAGGTTAGCATGAGGGTGACATGTGTCTCTGCTTTGCTGGAGGGGAATCCAAAGGAGCAGCTGTGGCTGGGGTGAGCTGGAGATTGCAGCTGGAAGCTGCCACTGAACCTGCCAGGGAGGCCAAGGAAAGGTTACATATTTCCTAAGGTTTAGTTACAGAAATCTCAGTGCAACTGTGGGTGGTTGGAAAACCCCAGAGGCTCATCAAACCAAGCTAAGTCCAAAAGGAGCACAGCGATTCACTTAGTGAAAGGCGTTCCCGTCAAGCTCAGCAAACAAGGAAGGCATCAGCTAAGCAGAATAGCAGAGGCTTCGTGGAGAGATCCCCCTGAGGTCCTCAGCAAGGAGGAAACGGGCAGGAAGAGCTGCATCCTCACAGCTTTTGGACCTTCAGCAGTGTTGTTGGTGTTCTGAGATCACAGGACAACCCCTCGTATTCCCAGGAGATCACCCAACATTCCTGACAGTCCCAAGTCTGGGACCAGCCAATTCTTTTCTTCCCTCACAGACTTCGTCTCTGACAAACTGGGTCCTACAAGGCTTGAGGATTTAAACTGGAATTCCTAAATTCTAATTCTGGCATAGATGGACCTAGCTGTGGGACAATAGAACCAGTTGCTCAAGTTGTAGGGTCACTTCTGCCTCTTGAAAATAGTATTTGTAGGGAAATACAGTTCACAATCCCAGGACATGGCAGTGGATTGCCTCTGGCATGTTATAGCCACTTTCACTAAAGCTTGTCAGCAGGGCTACAAAGAAACTGGTATCCTTGATAAAGCCAACGGGAATGTGAAATGGTGCAATTATTCGGGAAAAATAAATTGTGTTTCTTAGAAAGTTAAGTCTAGCAGATGGAGAGATTGCTCAGTGGATAAAAACACGTGTGCAGCCATGAGGATCTAAACTCGAACCCCGACACCTGCTAATGTGCTGAGCACCATCTTGAGTGTGTCTGTCACGCCAGTCTCATGGAAGAAAGAGACAAGAGAATGGCTGGGACCTGAGAACTGCCATCTTGGATGAAAACCAGGCATTCCAGGTCTAAGGAGAGACCCTGATTCAAAGGAGCAAGTCAGAGAGTGATAGTAGAGGGAGCTGTACACCATCCTCTGACCCAGATTTAAGCATGTGCACCTGCACACACATGTGCACATATTCAGCCCCCACATGTGCACATATACAGTCCCCACATATGTATACATATATAGTTCCCCACATGTAAACACATGCAGCCATCCACATGCACACATATACAGCCCCCCATGTGTGCACATATACAGCCCCTACATGTGAACATATGCAGCCACCCACATGTGCACATATGCAATCCCCACATGCGTACATATACAGCCCCCATGTGAGCACATATACAGCCCCTACATGTGAACACATGCAGTCCCCACATGCACACATATATAGCCCAACATGTGTACATACACAGTTCCCCCCACATGTGCACATATACAGCCCCCACATGTGTGCACATATTCAGTCCCCCCAAGTGTGCACATATATGGCTCCTCATGTGTACATTACAGTCCCCCCATGTGTACATATACAGCCCCATATGTGCACATATACAGCCCAGCATGTGCACATATACAGCCCCCACATGTGTGCACATATACAGCCCCCCACATGTGTACATATTCAGCCCCCACGTGTGCACATATACAGCCCCACACATGTGAACACATGCAGCCACCCACATGTCCATCAGTCCCACAAAGCTTGAGGCTAGTGTCTCCCTGACTCTGACTGGCGTCTTGTGCTGACCCTGCCTTGGCCAGTCATGCGGTTGGGAGATGTGACGCCCTAAGGGCTTGTCACACATTCACCTCACATTTATACAGTGGACAACACCGGGGTGGTCAGTGAACAACTGATTTTTCAGGAAACTTGGGCACAGAAAAAATAAAAAGGACAGTTTTCTCCTGTAATATTCTCCTAGAAACATACTCTGCCAAAATTTTTTATGCCGTATCTTTAGGCAGATGGATGACTAAGGTTTATTTAATCCCTACTGTGCACATTTAGGTTACTTCCGGTGTTGTTGGTGTTATCGGCTATATGTCAAAGAACAGCCCGACACCAAGCCTGGCTATGCTCTCAGTCACTGCAGAGCAGGTACCGGGGTTTATATGGCGTATGGTCCTGGACTCTCACTGCAGAGCAGGTACCAGGGTATTGGGGGGCACTAGACTCCCCTTTCCTTGGCCACATCTCCCCAGTCCTCTCGTCTTCTGGAAATCTGTCCCCTCATATACCAATCTCTCAGCCTCCAGAGCTTGGAACCTCACTGAGCTGTGGACTATCAAACAAAAGTCTCATTTTTGAAAACTGGGTTAATTTCGCTTAAAGGAAAGCAAAGCAAGAATTTGGAAAAGTAATCCCCAAATGACGATGCCATAATGTTTCTAGTGCCCGGGCTGTACCTGGGGTGTAACAGTGTTATCAGCTGATGATGAGAAAGCCGGGCCTTCTCACTCCCTTCAAGGTGGCCAGAAACTCACACCATGTGTTTGTGGTAGCCACTGCTGCTATAACAAAGAGGTCAGAGCAAACTTAGCGTAACTTAAAATCGTGTTCTATCCAAATCCTTTCAAATGTCTGGTAAAAAATGGCAACTGTCGGAAATGTTCTTAGCCTGGGGCACGATACCTGTGTAGACAGCAATGATATGGACGGAGTGTGATTGTTTAGATAATGTGCCTACAACTCCTGTGCTTGGTTCACTGGTGCAATGCTCAGAGGTGGGACATTTTGCAAATGACTGGACCCCAAGGGCTCTGACCTAATCAATGGATTGATTAGGCCAGAGATCCAATAATGGAGTCATAATTTGAAAGTATGATTTGGAAATGGCAGAAACTAAGATGTAGGTCTAGACTGCAGAAGCAAATCACTAGGGGTGTGGTCCTGAAAGGCACGCTTGGTCCCTACTTCTTCCTTTCTCTCTCTGCCTCCTGGCCATATGGAATGAGCAAAGCAACAGCCAGTGACTACAGACTGAAGCCTCTGACACTAGTGGTCAAAATTAGTCTTTCTGTGATGTGTTAACTTGGAGTCCTTCAGAGAAATGCCCAGGAGTGGCAAAGTTGGGTAATACGGTAGATCCAGTTTTAGTTTTCTGAGAAACCTCCGTGCAGAGTTCTACAGTGGGTAGACCAGCAGGTACTCCAAGCTCAGTGTATGAGGGTTCCTCCTTTGCATTGATTTGCTTTGATGTCTTTACCATACAGGTGAAAGGTGGATTGTTCAGAGCATTATCCATGCTCACTTCAACAGCAATATGTGTGTGTGTGTGTACATATATATCATATATTGAGAATATTGAACTGGGCAGTGAGCAAATGGGTTTCTAGTGGTGCTCTTTCTGTTGACAATCATACAGAAACCGGAGGACGTCTTCACCCAGCGTGGGTGGTACTACTTCCTCAGTCTGTGCATCTGGGTCTTCAGTGGCAACGAAAGAGCTCATGAATAAAATTAAATAGAACACTTTGTAGTTGCAAACCAGAGTTCTTGTTGTCAAGAACCTTTTAGAAGTGTTTGTGAGTTCATAAAATTTAGCAGAATGAGAATTAATAGCTTCACGTGTCCAGGAAATTGTAGAACTACAGTTTTTCCAGTAATAGCTTACAAGCAATATATTCATATCCTGCCCTGAGTGACAAGCTCAGCTGTCCAGGGACAAGTTCAGAGCCCAGAAGATATGTTCAAACGGATTCCCCATCCTGCAATGTGTCTGCACTGTTCAACATAGCCTTCAGAAATGAGACAGAAATATTTATGTGTTAGGAGCACTTTGTCAGGAAAAATTCTTCAGGGGGTTTACAGCTTTCTGATCTTCTGGAGAAAATGCTAGCTCCCTGTTCTACTCTCTGATGCATCAGGCACGTCAGAGAGAATTTTGCATTGGGTACCGCATTGAGGATGACAGAACACGGTAAGATTCGGCCCCACCACTGAGGATCTCCAGTTCAGCGACTGGAAGTGCCAAGGCAGTACCATGGATGTTCCACTGAAACAGAACATCTCAGCAGCAGGAGGCTTCTCTGTGCTGAGTGTCAGGGAGCATGGCTTGGGTATGAGGTATCCCCCAAAGGCTCACGTATGGAAGGTTTGGCCCCGAGCTGGTAGTTCTAATCACTGAGAAGTGATTAGGTCATGGGCTAATCCACTGACTGATTGTTGTTCTGATGGAGGCATCGGAAGGTGATAGGAAGTAGGATGTAGGGGCTGATTGGAAGAAGTAGGTCACCAGGGATTAATCTCTATTGCCCCACTTCCCCTCTGGCTTCTGTTTCTTGATGGCCATTGCTGAACAGCCACTAGGTACTGTAATAGTCTGCCTCGTGGAGCCATAGAGCCAGACTGATGTGGACCAACGTCTCTGAAACCACAGACCGGAAGTCCTTCCTTCTCTGAATTGTGGACTGGAAGTTTCTCCTTCTCTTAATTGTTCTTCTCCAGTATTTGTCACTGTCATGAACATAGCAAAATGGTAGAGACTCGGGTGCGGACCATGATCACTGAACTCTAGAATCTGGGGGTGTCTTGGGGGGCTTCTTGTCTGCTCAGAGAACTTTGGACTCTGTGATACGGAGCTAAACCTACATTGCCTTCAAGGCAAAGGAAAACAACTTCATGAAGATCTGCGTAAGGAAATTTGTTATGTGTTGGGAAGAATCACTGTTCCATTTCTCAATATTATGACTCCAGTGTTTACTCTATGGTAAGGGAGTGGGGAAAGTAGCTTAGATTCCAACCTGCTTAAATCAAGTTGATATGCACCCTTATCGTACTGCCTAGATTGTACACTTTTTTAACCCATAGAGCTCCATCCCCTGCCCTCATCAGGTGTACCAGTTATTTTGGGTTATAGAGAATCTACGCTCCCAGGAAAAGGGCACAGTGAAATGAACGCTGCTGGACCTCACCGTTCCTGGCTTTGTGCAGCGTACGAAGTGCACAAAACAGTGTGGCAGTTCTGTGTAGAGCCGTCAGTCGAAGGCTCTAAAGAGCATTCTAATCTCTGTGTTCAAAGAATGTTAAGTGTTAAAGGGATCCCTTTATTGTGGAGTTACATTTTTTTTGTTTTATATACCTCAAAAATGCTAAAACATAGTAATATATTTTAAAAGTCACAAAGTAAAACTTAACCCTAATATTAATTTTAATATCAAGGTTTGCTTCCCATTTTTCATAGGTTTGTCTGTTTTTGTTTCTTGAGACGGTTTTCACTATTTAGCCTTGATTGTCTTGGCTTGCTATGTAGACCAGGCAGGCCTTGAACTCACAAAGATTTGCCTGTTTTTGCCTCCACCACACCTGGCCTACATTCCTCATAGTTTTTATTCCTTAGTTTAAAGAGAGAAAAAAGAGCCGGGCAGTGGTGGTGCACGCCTTTAATCCCAGCACTCATGAGGCAGAGGCAGGCGGATCTCTGTGAGTTTGAGGCCAGCCTGGTCTACAAGAGCTAGTTCCAGGACAGGAACCAAAAGCTACGGAGAAACCCTGTCTCGAAAATAGAGAGAGAGAGAGAGAGAGAGAGAGAGAGAGAGAGAGAGAGAGAGAGAGAGAGAGAGAGAAAAGAAGATTGGTAGAATTGTCTTCCCCCCAAAAGAGCACACCAGTTGGTTACCCAATATGAAATGGTCAGCCCTGAAAACATACATACAAAATAACTATACAGAATAAGCAGGGTATTTAGGAATATATGTGTTTACACACACACAACAACAACAACGATTAATGATAAAGGAGACCATGAATCTGAAAGAGAGGAAGGGAGGGTATATGAAAGGGTTTGGAGGGAGGGAGGAGAAGGGGGGAAAAGATATAATCTCAAAAAAAAGTTTACTTTTAAAAACCGTGTCTTTGTCTCCTCTGTCCCAACAATTGCTTACTGGTGATGTGGTCGCAGGGAGGTGCCTCCTGAGTTTTGTGAGTTTTGGAAACTTTCTGAGTCTTACAATCCGTCGTCCTCCTAAGAAAGGGGTGATACCTTTTTGCTGCTTTTTCTTTGTGGCAGGAGGTGGGGGGTCCTCACTACACGGCCTGCTCCAAAGTTCCCCATCATCCTCCTCATCTTCCTGAAGGTGGCATTCCACACATCCCACCATTTAACCTCAGTCTCTTTCCTATTCTCCTTCCTTCCCTAGCGGGAAAGGGAAGGCACTTCTTACCACTCTGGAGGGGCTGAAGCCTGTACTCTTTTGTTCCTGTGCTCCGGAACCACTGGCGAGAGGAGACCTTTCCACACTACTGCCTCTGAGACCATTCACACAGCCACATGTGCGCTGGGGAAGCAGGAGGTGGTAGGATTCCCTTGGAGGGAGCTTGTGAAAGGATGTTGTGATTGGCTGGGTGGTCCCCCAAACCTCCAGAGCCTGCTGTATTCAGGGAATACTTATTTGTGGTATATCCGAAGTGCATCTTAAAGCCGAATTCACTTTTTTTTTTTTTTTTTTTAAATTCTGGGAGGCAGAGTAGCCCAGAACCAGCCACAAAGCCAAATTTAACTAGAGACTTTAAGAATAGAGTAAGCTGGGACGCTAGTTCTCTAGAGGTCCTTAGAGAATGCTTAAGCCAGAGTGAGAAACAGCCTGAGAAGTTAGGGCACAGGGCAGCATGAGGGTGTCTGGATGGGGCTTCCAGAATCCCGCGGGAAGTGCTTTTGTCTGATGAATGCCTGGGCGAGAGAGGCCCCAGCTTTTTCAGAGCCCTTCAAGGCTGACAATACCCCGCAGGACTCCGGGCACGCCACCCACCGTGCACACTCTTTTTGCTGGAGAAAGGTCTGGAGAGCAGGGTCTCACGCATATACCAAGGGCGCATGCAACACCGACTCTAGCTGGTGAAAACGCTTTGGAGAACCTTTCTCCTGACTGTGTTAACGCTGACAGCTCGTCCCTCTTTACTTGGAGAAGAAAGCCCTCAAGTCCGGCGCAGTCCGGGTGGCTGCAGTTTGATCCCTCGCTCCCTGGAAGGGACAGTCCGGGTATTGCCGACCATGGTCCCTCACTGACCCCATTTCTTCTCCCCACACCTTGAAACCTCTCTCCCGGAAGCTGGGAGGGATCCTAAGCTGAGGTCAGACTTGGTGGAGAGGATGGGGATGAGCAGAGTGCAGCAGCCTAGAGGGTGAATGGGTCCAGTGGGGTCCTGGGAAGGGGCAAATGCTGCGGCTAAACAGGGGGCGGCAGTCTAGGAAAGAGGGAAGAAGTGAGGCCATCCAGAGAAGCGAGAGGCTTAGTCTTGGGGAAGAAAAGTGGAGAATAAAGTGGAAAGGTGGCCAGGGTGGGTAGGTCGTAGAAGCCGGGAGCGGATCCCCACGCAGCACCGGGACTCCGAGGACGCTGTGCCCGGAGGCCAGTTTCCCCTCCCGCAGCCCCTCCCCCTCTCCGCCCCTAGAGCTGCGGAGCGGCGACTGGAGCGCCGGGCTGGCGATGTCGCGGGCCGCGGGCGCGCGGGGCCGGGCTGCACGATGCGGGCGCTGGCGGCGGGGCGCGCTCCTCGCCTTCGCCGCGTGGACCGCCGGCTGGGTGCTGGCGGCCGCGCTGCTGCTCCGCGCGCACCCGAGCGTCCTCTCGGAGCGCTGCACCGACGAGAAGAGCCGGCGCATCCTGGCCGCGCTGGTAGGTCCCGCCGCCGCATTGCCCACTGTCGCGCGTCCGGGTTGGGTTCCCAGCCACCTTCCCCGGGTCCTTGGTCACCGCGTCACCTGTGATGCTGCAGTATCGTAGTGACCAACCCAACCGGGGGATGGGGTGATCAGGGAACACCCGCCAAAGCGAGTGGAGGTCCCTGTGCGTGCGTGAAATACCTAGGCAAAGGACTAGGGGTCTGCTGTGGGGATCCGGAACATCCCTCCCCTCTTCTCCAAAATTACTTTTGAATCCCGGGACAGTATTCCGGCAGGATATCCCGAGCCTCAGCTCCAGAAGAAAGTTTGCGGGCGATTCCTGGTCTCTGGTGCCAACATCCAGTTCAGGTGGCCAGGTTTGGAGGATACGCCTCCTTCCTGGGCTACCTCGTGCGCTAGGCCACCGCCCTTCAGTGTTCCCACCTGGGCTGCCGGATCACACACCCCCCCCCCCCCCCCCCCCGATCAAGCCCTGTGATTACTATTTGGACTTCTCCTGGTGACCTAAAGACAGGGCTTTTGGCTCTTCGGGTCCTGAGGAATGGAGGCAGAATCTTAACAGTCAGGGAAACAGCGTCCCCTGCTTTATCATGATCCCCTAAAGCGAGAGGGTCAGAGAATTTTCTCGTCAAGCTGCTCCTTAACCTGGCCTGGCAGTTGTGGACAGAAAGAAACATCGCATCAGCGGACTGCTGAATGCCTGGGCCTTCCTCCCTGAAGGAAAATGCTCACACCCCCGCCAGCACCCCGCCCCGATGCTGCCTGGTAATCCCTGCATAACTTGAGTTCGGGCAGCCCTGACAGACCTTTAGGAAGGAGGAGAAAGGAGCCTGTACTTGCTTATTACCAGTGATTGTTCACGTCCGAAAATAGTGACCACGTGCTCATTTGGTTTGAAATCTCGAAGAAATGCTTGGGGGCTTTTCAGCACACTTGCTTATAAAGATGTTTTTGGTTTTGTTTTCAGAATGTGAGAATTTCGAAGGGTATTAAGTACTTTTTTCTAAGGCTCTCTCAAAGGAGATTGGAAAAATTAAGCAATCAAAGCATGCTTCCGAACTAAAGGATGCTCCTGTCACCGTGTTAGCCTGCTTCCTTGACAGGAACATGGACTTTCTGTCCATGGCTCACAGCTTAATTGAAGTTTTATCAGGTTTTAAGTTGTAAGATCTCATTGATTTTTGTGGTAGCCATCTAAAAATCCCTTTGCCTGTAGAGATCTTCCCCTGCTATTTTGGTGACGCTGGCTGACTAAGACAACAAAATTTAATAGTTTGGCTAAGACCCAGGTCCCATTTATAAACTTAATATAACCTTTTAGATTAAAATAGGAATCAAGGCCCGTTATTTATTAATTTACCTTTGGTCATGCTGAGAAAGGCCCAATGGAGGTTAAACTGACTGATAGTATTTAAGTAATTGGTAGTCATAATTTTCCCAGCATTCCAGGCTGTAAATTAAGACCAATTTGGTTTAGGAGTTTTACCAGTTTGTCTTTGATGCAGCCATGTGGGATCATTTTTAGTATGACAGACATTTTTAGTATGGCAACTCTCAATCTTAACTCTTGCCAACGCTATTTCTCCAGTTTGCTGGAGTTCACACAGGTGGACTGCTGGGGGGAGCATTATGGATGACGTGTGTGAGTTTTTCACACAGCAAATGCCCTTCTTTACCCTCGCGTCTCCTTTCGTGATGCCTTCATTCTGAATTTGCTGGTGAGAAACTGAGAAAGTCCTCGGACTCAACTTTTACCTAAGACCCTAAATTAGGACAGACTAAACTGCCAGGCAGCTGCCAAGCAGAGGCTGGCACTGTGGCTTCTGAGGACTGCATCTGAATTGGGCCTCTGTGTCCTGGCTCCCCCAACACTTTGCATTTTCCTGGCTTTCATCCTACATAATAAAAGCGGTTGTTATTTTTCTGACTAGCCTCCAGACTCTCATTAGCTTTCACTCCGAGTACCCAGAACACACAAGACATTAGAGCCAAAGGGAGGTTCTCTCTGGCACAGCCGGGAGTCCTGATGAGTCTCCCATGCCTGCAGTCTGTGTTCCCAGGCCCCAGAGTGGCAGGTGGCATTGCTAACTGGTAGGGGAAACATACCTGCAGAATACAGCAACCAGGTGTTAAAAGGCTGACTAGTGGATGGGTGAGGGTCTGCAAGTCCCCCTAGGGTCTCCAACATTCACAAAGACAAGAGCTGCCTTTGGTTTGTTTTGGAAGCTTCAAGCCCTGGGTTCCCTGCGTCTTCCCTGATCCCTTTGTGTGACTTTTCAGTTCTGCTGCAATTGAGGAAGGGGCACTCCTTTTGGGTTGGATGTGAGGGTGTTAAAGCCTTATTTCTCCAGGGAACTGTGTGTTGAGGCTCTGTGGGATTGAGGAATGGCTGGGGGCATAATCACTGACACCCCTAGGTTCTGCAGGCGAGCACCTTACAGAGCAGAAATGAGAGTGGAGATGCTCACAGCCAGTGACTGTTTGTGTCTACTCTGGCCAGCAGCATGATCAACATACAAGCCTTATTACTGCATTCTCTCAACAAACTCTAGGAAGTATTTGCTTTTAGAACCTCCCATTTTGCAGATGGAGAAAAAAAGCCGGGGAAAGCAACATAACACTGTCTTGCTTGATAAAAATTAATATGTTGAGGATCTAAGATGCTATTCTGTGCCTTGGACAGTAGAGCCCCCAAGATGGTAAGAAGCCTCTAAGCTGCAAACTTTGAGAAGCAGTTTAGGGGATTCCTCACCCTCCATAGCTGCTACTTCCAAAGCCTCACAATCTCCCCATAGATTGTTGGTATGGGGAGACAGTTAGGTGCTACGGGATTTAGTACTGTTGTTTCTTTCTTTCTTTCCTTCCTTCCTTCCTTCCTTCCTTCCTTCCTTCCTTCCTTCCTTCCTTCCTTCCTTCTGTTTATCAGTCTTGTAGGTGATCCGATCTCAAGTGGTCAGCCCTGGTCATGTACATACGAGCAATGCCAAATATACTCCATAAGTTGTATATCCATGTATGTTACATAAATACTATGTATGTTGTAGTGTATAGGCTACATAAAGAAGAGGTTATACATTTGGGAAGGGGACATGGCAGGGGTTGGAGGGGGGAAGGATGTGATGGTGTGTGTTTGTGTATGCCCACAAGAAGCACAGCTTTGCTGTGAATTTTGTTACTATAGAACTCTGCCAGCCAAAGAGACAGGGTGCTAGGGAGATGGCTCACTGGTAAAGCACTCTCCTTGCAAGTATGAAGTTCTGAGTTCTGGCAACAGAACTCACGTAAAAAGCCAGACAGGCATGGTGATATAATGCTTGTAATCCTAGAAGTGGGGAGAGAGGGAAATAGTCCAATTTTTAGTACAGACTTAAACAACCTGTATTGAAACAATGGGATATGCTACTAATAAAATATCCCAGTCATTAGCACTCACATAATGAAAGTTTTCAATTCCCCTTTAAACTTGCATTTTGTACGTTGAGTTTATTGGTTTCTGATTTGCTGGACTGTCTTTCTCTGTCTATCCAGTAGACACAAACATGCCAAGCTCCAGAGAATGTGGTTTAGCTCTGGTAATTAGCCAACCACAGGCAAAAGAGTTCCCCATGTGTAGAAAACAGGTGGGAGCTAAGAAACAAAGCATGCATCAGACACAAAGTAACAGAAGCCGCTCTGCAATAAATGCACTGTGTGCAAAGCATGCATCAGACACAAAGTTACAGAAGCTGCTCTGCAATAAATGCGCTGTGTGCATCAGACACAAAGTTACAATGGCCGCTCTGCAGTAAATGCACTCATGTATGCTTCCCAGTGCTCCTTCTAATGTGAATTTCTCTTTCCTGGATATTGAGACGTTGCAGTAGCTGGCAGGTCTGGGGGCCTTTGGTCACCCCACTTCACATCCTGCCCTTTCTGACACTGGACTTCTTAGCAAGCCAGAAAGCAGCAGGCCTTTAGGCTGTTACAAACTCAGTAATGACATCATCTTTCAAAGTATTTTCTGACTCCTGTTTGGAAATTGCCTTCCAAATTTGCTGGGGTGAATATCCCGGACATTTCAATAGTTTTTGGGTTATTTCATTGAGGAAGCAGATTTGTATATAAAGCAATAGGCTGGTGGGCATGACACAGACAACACTCCCATGGTGGTTTAATGAGAGCTGGGAGCAGAGAGAGAGAGAGAGAGAGAGAGAGAGAGAGAGAGAGAGAGAGCAGGATTGAGGACCTTTTCTAAGAGTATGACAGGAGGTTGGGAAGCTCGTCAGTGAGATGCAGACAGAAAATGACTTTTCTGGCAGTGTGGTTGGTTTGAGCTAGCCTCAAACTTATGGAAATCCTTCCATTCCAATTTCTCTATAGCTAGGATCAATATGCCAAGTTTGAAATAGCATTTTAAAGACTTTCTTGTGTGTATGTGTGATAAGTGTGTGTATGTGCATGTATGAGTGTGTGCATAAGTATGTGTGGCATGTGTATGTGTGTGCATGTGTATGTATGAGTGTATGCATGTATATGTGTGTGCATGAGTATGTGTATGAGTGTATGCATGTATATGCATGTCTATGTGTGTGCCTATGAATATATGTGTATGTATGTGTATATGTGTGTATGTGCATGTATGAGTGTGTGCATGAGTATGCATATACCCTACAGAGCATGTGTGGAAATGAGAGTGCAGTCTTGGGTATTGGCCCTCACTTTCCACCTTCTTTGAAACAGGGTCTCTATTGTTTACCCCCATGTATATCAGAGATTCTCCTGGTTCTGCCTCCTTCTTACTATAGGAGCCCCGGGTTACAGATGAGTACTAACACACCCAATGGGAATGTAAACTCGGGTCCTCACGGCTGGGCTTCAACATTTTACTCACAAGTCATCTTCCCAGCCCTGGGACAGTGCTTTGGATAGACTATTCCAGTCTGGCCTCAGGCCGGTGCTTTAACTGCTCTTCATTCTGAAGCACCTTTTCGCTTGGTGCTTCGTCAAAACTTGGCTGTGACAGAACTGCCCTGTGCTTTGTTGCCTGCTGAGCAAGGTCCCTTCACTGCTAGTGCTGAGGTCAGTCCTTGTCCTGCAAGAGAAAGCCCTGACCCTGCTCTTCATAACCAGCTCTGGGAGGCTGGAGAGTGGAGCGTGTAAGGCCCAGGGCCACATCGCTAGGGATGGTGCTTCTGACTGTTGGACCTTGTGACACCTGCGACCCTGGACAATGTCGTCATTGCACATGCTTAGAAACAAGCTGCCCAGCCTGTGAGGGGCAGAGCCAAAACTGCTGTGTTCCCTTCCTGTCCACGCTGTGCACACTCTGACATTGCTCAGGAGTCTCGAAGCTTGTCATGTCTTCTGTGAGCTGAATCTGGGCGCTGTGGTGGGAAGGTGGCCCCATGAGACCTCACTCACAAACGGGCTAATTCCAAAAGGTGTCTATCCTAATTTGACTGTGTCAAGGTGGGGGACAAAGCTTCAAGGCCTTGTTTCATGGATTCACTGTCTCCAAAATCTGCAGGTGTCTAACTCTGGTTTGTGGCAATGATAGCTCAGTTTAGAGGGGAAGAGGGAGGGTCTTGGTAGCCAGGTCCCTTGCCACATACACTTTTTTACTTATAACAGCTCTGTGGCCTGGCTGAGAGCCTATCCAGGACTGTTGCCTGTGATCTTGTCTCCAGGGCCTTAGGTTGCACCAGGGACTGGCTCCTCTGCCCCTTTGCAGCACTGTGAGATTATGCAGTGCCCAGCTCAGGCCTTCTCCTTTACCACACATGGCACTCTTCAATTCTGCCACGTACTTCATGCAAGAGCATTTTTCAATTAAATTACTAATGCAGTAACATCGGAGAAATGCTTGTGGAACTGATCCAAGGCACGTTTGTGTATCACACAGCATCTCTTGTTTAATTTGAAAGAACTCAGGAAGCTATTGCATTTTCTTATCTGGTTCATTATAGTGATTTGAGACTATAAATACCAGATAAAGTGGGGGAAACACACACGCACACATGCGCACACACGTGTGTGCACACACATGCACATACACACACGCACACACGTGTGCACACACACATGCACACATACACACACGTGTGCACACACATGCACATGCACACATACACGCACATACACGCACACACACGCACACACACACGCACGCACACACTCACACTGTTATATGACCACATATCCTCATTTACCGGTTGTCCCAGTACCTTCCTAAGACCATCAGGGAAGGCCTCCAGAAGCCTGACTGGCTGTTCCTTACCAGAGCATTATGGGAACACATAAGCAGAGAGACTGACCCAAAAGTTTCTGACATTTCCATGCCCACTCCCTGCCCCCATGCCGAGGAAAGAGGCCCCAGAGTTAAGGTCAATGGACAGCATTTCTTCTGCATGAAGTTAAGACCCAAGAACATACAGCACACGAGCACAGCTCTAAGAAAGATTGTTTTAAACAACTCTACCTGAGTACCTGTATACAGTTGCATTATGGTTGTTGGTTTTCCAGACATAAAAATCCAGCCAAGAGGCTGGGGAATGTCTCAGCGGGCAAAATGCTTGTCCAAGCATGGGGACCTGAGTGTGTATGCTCACTGAAAGTCAGGCATGGGGGCATGCACCTGTGAACCCAGCACTGGGGGTGAGCAGAGACAGCAGATCCTGGGTATCACTGGCCAGTTGGTGTAGCCAAAATAGTGAGTTACAGTTCATGGAGAGATCCTGAAGAAAAAAAAAGGAAAAAAAACCCACAGTTGATCTCTGGCCTCCACATGCACAGATGCATAGGCATACACACGCCACTGCTACACCATCACTGTCTCCACCATCACCACCACCTCCTCCACCATCAACACCACCACCACCACCTTCACCAAAACTCTGGGCATACGGTGCCATTCTCTAGCTGGGAGATCAAGTCCAGCACTTTTTTCTGTTTTAAATTTTATTTATTTTATTTCATTTCATGTATTTGAGCATTGACTACATTTATGTGTGCACACCCCATGTGTGCCTGATGAGTCAGAAGGGGGTGTGAGACCACCCAGAACTGAAGATGGTTGTGGGTTCTAGAGACTGAACCCTGGTCCTCAGCAGGAACAACATGATGGACGGCTGAGCCACCTCTCCAAGTCCCGGTTCCCAGACTTTCTATCTGTGGAACTCTGGTACACGAAGTCTCGTAGCCTGGTGTCTGACTAGTGTGATCCTCGGTCTCTGTGGTCTAGAGAGTTTCTAAAGGCCCCCATTGCAGGAGGACTTCTCATCAGGAAGCCAGTGGGAAGGGCAGTTCAGACCTTCCTCCAGGCTCCAGGATTTTGGGCAGTTGTGAAGTTACTGTCTTAAGGTGGCCTCACAAATCAGGCACCGAAGCACAGGTGTGTTCTTTGTTAACAGGCATTCAAATACCTCATCTTCAGTGTTCATAAATGCCCACAATTTCTTACCGATTCCTGGGGGTTCCAGAGGGTTTGGAACTCACGTTGTTTGCCTGCTACAGAGATGGGGCAGCAGCACCGCCAGCAGTTCTTACGCGGATGAGCACAGTCGCAGAGTTAAACAGGAACTGTGTATGCTTCATCTTAGCCTAGCTTGACACCACACGTGGCCAGATGAGTCACTAACGCTTGTGGTTTCCACACAGTTTTGGTTTTGATGTTATTTGTGTCTGAGCACCCGAAGTTTATTTTCTTGACTTTCAGGCACATCTTATAATTGACTCAGGAGCAGCAGAGCTGACTAACGTGAAACAGCCCGTCCAT
This sequence comes from Chionomys nivalis, assembly GCF_950005125.1. NCBI lineage: Eukaryota > Metazoa > Chordata > Mammalia > Rodentia > Cricetidae > Chionomys > Chionomys nivalis. Next base: position 4,003,150 of record NC_080099.1, on the reverse strand, counting down.
CTATGAGAGGGCACGCTGACGTATCTGACGGTGCATCCATCTATGAGAGGGCACGCTGACGTATCTGACGGTGCATCCATCTATGAGAGGGCACGCTGACGTATCTGACGGTGCATCCATCTATGGGAGGGCATGATGATGTATCTGACCATGCGACCATCTATCTGACCACGCATCCGTCTATGGGAGAGCACACTGACATATCTGAGTCCTTGGTTTCTAGATGTGTGATTTTGAAGGCCAGGTCCTCAACTCTGTCTAGTGGCATAATCATCCTGAGAGCCTCCCTAACTGTCACCAAATCAGGGTTGCGGGGAAGTTGTTCTGGAACCTCACTGGGTACCAGCACTCAACCAAGGATTGTGGTCCCTTCTATGATAGCCCAGTGTCTGTATAGTAGCTATGCCCATCTCTCCTCAGGCTTTGGACCACCTCTGTGTTTCTTATGATGCCCACTGCAAAGTCCTTGAACTATTGTAGAGGAGTGATGGCAGATGAAATAGTCTCTACGTGTTCTGTGGGGGTACAATACCTAACCAGAATTTCTAATAGAGGCTTGGCTGGGGATCTCACAGGTCCAGGAGGTTGCTGGAATCCACCGCCCAGGGACTTCCAGCATTCTCATCTGGGCACCCTAATGGCAAAGCCTTTGAGTACAGGATGCCAATACATGTTGTCCCTTGCCTCTTATTCCTGCCCTGTTGTGACCCACTGTTCCCTTCGTTCCAGTGCCAGGACTACCGGGGCGGCTGGCTCACCGGTGCGCTGTGCGAGGACCTGTGCGTGGCCGGGGAACTGCTGTACCAACGCTGCCTGTACTACGAGCGTGGCAAGAAAGTGCTGCAGGCTCAGTGGAGAGGCCGAACTGTGGTCCTTAAATCCAAGAGGGAGTCTTTCTCCAGCTTCCCACCGCTCAACCTGCTGGGGGAAGAAGCGGGGCCAGGTGCTCCTGGCATCCCCGACGCTGAGCTGCTCCTGATGGTGGCTGGCGAAGTGAAGAACACACTAGGTTTGGAGCTGCCCAACAACAGCATAGTTCCTCTGTGGCCCGCCAGGCAGGGCCCTCGCTGGCGGCAACAGCTAGCCAGTGCGTGGTCGCTGCTCCAGCAAGAGGAATACGTGTACTTCAGCCTGCTGCCAGATCTGAGCCGCCACATCCTACCGGTCCTGGGTTCCTGTGGCCACTTTTACGCAGTGGAGTACTTGGCTGCCGGTAGCCCTCACCACAGGGCTCTCTTCCCGCTGGGTGAAGCTGGCCAGGCACAGGCTATTAGCCACATCGCTCTCAGCTTCCTGGATATGGTGCGCCATTTCGACAGTGACTTCTCCCACCGCCTCCACCTCTGTGATGTCAAGCCCGAAAACTTTGCCATCAAGAGGGACTTCACGGTAAGTGGAAGCAGGCTGCCCTGTTTGTTGTGGAGAGAGGCAACTGGTCTGCGTGGGAGGAAATGAAATGTTGGCTTTCAGAAGGAAGGCTGTGTAACTTTGGGCTGCCTCGTGGCTCCTGGTCACTCCCGTTCCAGACCACTTCCTTGCTGCATTGACAAGCGGATTTAAATAGATGTACCTTCTGCTTCTGGAGTAGAAGTTCAGGGAAGGAGCCCAGAGCAGGAAGAGGCCAGGCAGGGCAAAGAGGAAGTGCCTCGTTTTCTTGAGGGCAGCCCTGATGACCAGTTAGTGCTAGCACAGGATCTGTGTGGTCTGCGGCGGGGGTGGGGGGTGGGTGGGGGGTGGCTTCCTGGACTTCAGATGGCTGTGGGAATAGCCTCTAGGGCTCTTCTTCCAGGCCAGCTGTGGGCCTTCTGTGCCCACAGCACCAGAATGCTGAGATAGCCAGTGCTTCAAAATCTCTCTTCTGGAGAGATTCTAGTCAGTTTTAAGCCTGCAATAAGACACCTAGAGAGGCACGTGGAGTTCCATGCCTGCTAGCAGGGAAGACCCCCAGAAGAGCAGGAATGTCTGACCCCACAGCTCCTGCAGATGGAAGGTGCACTTTTATCCTCTTCTCTGGGGCTCTGCAGCGGCACCGGAGGTGGATAAAAGGTGCCAAGAGAGGCTGTATGTTTTATAAGATGGATCAGACTCCCCCCCTCTTGGCTAGAAATAGCTCTAAGCCCTCACCCCCCCCCACCTGTCAGGTGCAAGTGCTGCTCAAACCGGATTGCTCATCGCAGGGACCGTTCATAGTGGAGCAAAGCTCTTCATCCTGGTTAGGACACAGAGGGACAAAATAAGTTCTTGCTGGGCCCTGGGATTTTATGGCGGGCAGCATGGGATTGGCATAGACCTTTAAAAGCAGTTTGAGCCGGGCGGTGTTGGCGGACGCCTTTAATCCCAGCACTCAGGAGGCAGAGGCAGGCGGATCTCTGGGAGTTCGAGGCCAGCCTGGTCTACAGAGCTAGTTCCAGGACAGGCACCAAAGCTACAGAAAAACCCTGTCTCGAAAAACCAAAAAAAAAAAAAAAAAAAAAGCAGTTTGAAATCTAGGGAACTAAATTTGCCGTCGGTGTGTTCTCCTGATGCCCTTTCCAGGGCTGCCCCGGAGGGGATGAAAATCCAGGGGTAGCTTTACGTGGCAAAAGATGGAGCGCACGTGGGGTAGTTCTGGTTGGCTCCAGCAGAGCGTATACTGGGAAGGGCGCTCCGGGGGTGCTCAGTCCTGTGTTATATCCTTGCTGTGAGTTAGCTAGGGCGTCTCAGATGAAGCCCCTCAGACAATGTGCCACCAGCAGCTGTTTCAGAGCAGATGGCCTTTCTAGCCAAGGCTCCCCACCTTAGCAGGATTGTGCAATAGAAAGATGGGTAGTTGCCCGCCACATCCAGAAAGTCTTGTCTCAGTCACTTGAGGTATGGATAAAGCCCTTATGAGCCCTGGGGACACAGGCACCTGAGATGGGGCATATAACCACCTGAGTTGTAGGGGTAGTGGGATATGGAAAGTTGTCCTCTGGGCATGGCATAGCCATTGTCCCCTTGAGACCTCCGCAGTTGTGATTACCTGCCTGAGAGAACAATGTTGAGTCCATTTGTGATCCACAGTGGGAGGGAGGGAGGGAGGAGCTCATGAGGAGTACTGTCACCAGAGTCCCTCTTCTCCCTGAGGACTTATTACCTCATTATGAGAGAGCAATGCAAATTCCATTTTCTGTTACATTTACATACTTATTTTGTGTGTGGAAGTCACGACTATCATAGTATAAGCACCCATGTCAACTGATGATGGGAGTCAGTTCTGTCCTCAATTCCTAGGTTTGGTGACAAGTGTCTTTACCTGCTCAGTCATTTCACCAGCCCCACAATATAAATTCTCACACTGTGCCTCAGACCGAGTCTGAGACTCTAGAGACAGCTGAGGCCACACCTGTGATCCAGTCCAATACTCAGGAAGACAAACAGGAAGACAGTTCAAGGCCAGCCAGGGCTATATGATGAGATGCTGTCTCAAAATTATGCAAGCAAGCTAATAGACCAGGCACCTTCTTGGTGGCTCTGGTCTGTGTTCGAGTTTGAGAACCTCTGCACTCCGACTTCCAGAAGGGGGGTTCTGTTCTTGAGCCCTGGCTGATGCCTGCCCTGAGCAGAGGGAGGGGTCTAACCGCTGAGGCAGGAGAAAGGACGATCCCCAGTCTCCCAGTGCAGGTCCTCGGGCTTTACGAAACACTTGCAACCGAACAGCTGGGAAGTGAAGGTGACCCCAAACCACCCGGCAGGGCTTTCAAGCAGGTGAGACGTTCCTGCTCAGAAGAGAGTTGTCTCCATGTTTCCAGTCTGCTGCCCAGAGGAGGTTTGAGTAGAGGGTACCACTTGGGTCATTTTGTGCAGGATAAAGTCTCTGATTCTCCTGATGTTGAGAAATATTATGAAGGGTTTCCTGTTTGTTTTGTTGCTGTTCTTACTTTAGGTACACAGGAGCTGCAATTCTTTCTAGGCTACAGACTATAAATTAAAATATAAATCTGACTGTCACCAGGAGATGAGAGGAACAGTGTTACAAATGGGGCTGAGGGGCACAGAGGCTGGGGAGAGTGCCAGAAATTAAGAGAGAAAATGGTCCTTGCCCTAATAATAGATTATAAAGACAATATGTTCATTAGCATAGCTCTCATTAATTAAAAAAGTTATTTTATTATTTTATGTGTATGGGTGTTTTGCCTGCATGTATGTGTGTGTACCATGTGTGCCTGGTGCCCATAGAGGTCAGATGAAGGCACCGGATTCCCTGAAACTGGACTTATGGATGTTTGTGAGCCACTATGTGGATGCTGGGAACCAAACCTGGGTCCTCTGACAAGCCATCTCTCCGGCCCTCGGTTCTTGTTAATTTTTAGTGTTTTTAACCAAGTTGAGTGATGAGATTAGTTATTAATTTTGAGACAGGAAAGACTGATAAATTGTATAGGCTTGGGATGTAGCTCAGTGGTAGAGTACAACCTGGCATGCACAAAGTCCTGGGTTCGAAACTTAGCATTGCCAAAGGAAAAAGAAAAAGCAAAACACCCTCTTTTAATTAGGGTTAGGGATGTGGCTCAATGGTAGAATGCTTACCGGCTTCTGTGCTGCCCCTGGGTTTCCCAGTATCTCCTTCCAAATAGAAACAAAAGGACAGGATGTGTGTGTGTGTGTGTGTGTGTGTGTGTGTAGTCTTGTAGGAAGGGAGAAGTGGGGGTAGATACAACCAAGACACATAGTAAATATGTATGAAATCATCAAAGACTAGATGAAAAGATAATTATTAAAAACCAAGAAAAACATCAACTCCCTCAAAACAAACAACAGCAGCGAATTGTTTGTCGTGTCTGAGTTCATTACTAGGTGAAGATCATGAAGAGGGAGAAGTTCTCTGTGCTCTGTTCTCATTATTCTGCACACATTTTAAAATAATTTATGTTCTTCCTGATGTTTTCCTGATAATCCCAGGGAAGCCAGTCCACTCCCAGCATCGATCCTGAGCTGAAAAGAAAAGGAAAGTAGAATCAATGAACAAGCCTTCTGAAGCCAAATGACAACCAGCGAACGAGCCCTCTCTGAGACACTACGGGGCGGGGGGGGGGGGCTCACATCTCATTTTCACATGGCCTGTGAGGGCTTGTGGGACGCAGGTTCCATCAAAGATGTCACATTTCATACTAACTTCTTATCTCGACTTATCTCAAGCTATTAGCTGTTGAACTTGGGGAAACCCTAGATTCTAGCAGATTTGAATTTTTACCTTTTTGGGGGTGGGATTCCAGGTGGTGAAGGGAATTCTGCATAATTTATAAGTTTTTCTTCTTCTTTTTTTCCTGAAACCTGTTTGGTTGGAAGCCAGAAGGATAAATCTGAAATTCCAGCAGTCCCCAGTTCTTACTCTGACAGTGGAATTAGTGGTTGATGTTGTTCTATCTGGGCGTATACAGATTCTAACGCGGATTCTAATGTCAGATGAGGTTTTCCCATGGCTCATCTGACCGGTCAGTTGACTTGGGTACTAGATGTGCCATCAGCAGAGCAGCCTGTGATTGTTCATAGTCTTGGGGCTCAATTATCTGTCTCTCAAGACATTTAAAATCCCCACTCCAAAAGGCCTGAAGATTGTGAAACTTAGTGGGGTCAAATGGAGCTCTCACAACAGAGATAACTAAGTGGAGAGAGGGAAGAGGCTGTGCCTGATGCCTGATGGTGACTCACGCAGACTCTGTCAAATCTGCAGTCTTCCGCAGAAGCCAGCACAGCCTTAAACAGAACAGTCAGCAAGGACTCAAAGATGTCTGTCTCACTACTGTGTGTTTACCCGTGGACAGATGCAATGTTTGTTGTTAATCATTGTGACCAAGGACTGTTGTTTCAAGATCCCTGATGTTACTCTCCTTACTTTTGTTTTATGTGTCAGGTTGTTTGCACACGCGCGCCTGTGTGTGTTTGTGTGTGAATGCTTGTGTGTGTGTAGGACCTCCTTCTAGCCTGAGCCTCACCGAGTAGATTTGACTGGTTGGCCACTGAACCCCAGGATGTATTTGCTTTTGCTTCCACAGCTCAGGAATTACAATCTTTTTAACTTATTTATTTTTAACATAAGTTCTGCGGATTGAACTCAAGTCCCCACACTTTATTGACTGAGCTGTCTCCTCGGCTCCCTCATTTTTGACTTTCAAAGTTTCCCCTTCTCCTGACCTCTTTAAATGAGCCTATCTATATTTTACTTGTGTCTTAACCATGACAACACATCACTGTTTTATACCAGTACTCTCTGGATGAGCTTCTCTGAGTGTTCTTGTTATTTATGTGACAAGTATCATAAACAGTCAAAAAGGAAGCAGAAGAGGGACTGGAGGGACAGCTCAGTGGTTGGCAGTGTTAGCTGTTCTTCTGGAGACCTGATCTGGCTCCCAGAACCCACGCTCAGTGACTTACAACCACCTGTAACCCAGCCCCAGGACAGCCTTGTCCTCTTTCAGCCTCATAGGTGCTTGCACACACGTGGCACATGCATGCACACAAGTGCGCAGTACACTAAATGCAAATCAAAACAAACTTTAAGAAAGCAACAGAAAGAAAATTCATTTTAAGTTATTATGCATATTCTGCATTCAAAAGTCCAGAGAAGGTCCAAAGACGAAGGTGATATGGATGGTTACAGTCCCAAATCCTGGGCTCAAGTTAGTGACATCAAAGGATCTTTTCAGTGAAACATTGGGACATGATCCAGGATACTAACTTGTGCCAAAGGAAGCATTTGTGGGTACTCTGGGGGCGTGGCCTGAGTGTGGTCTCCTGACAGGTGGACGTCGTGGTCACAGTCACACCGCTCTATTCGACCTCAGGATGGGAAAAGGAGCCAGGAACGGGTTTTCCTACAGGGCCCCTACTATTATCTGCTTGCCATCCACGCTATCATTATTGCTACATGCCTCTGATTTCAGGTGGTAGCTATCGATGTGGACATGGCATTCTTTGAGCCTAAGATGAGGGAAATCCTCGAGCAGAACTGCACGGGAGACGAAGACTGTAACTTCTTTGACTGTTTCTCCAAGTGTGATTTGAGAGTGAACAGGTGTGGCGCCCAGCGTGTGAACAGCAACCTGCAGGTAGGTGACTCCAATCCCAGGGCTGAATTTCTCTCCCATCAGTTGGGAACAAGCCCTTCTCTTGGCCAGGATTGTCCCCTTCTACCCTCATCTGATGCTTTCAGAAGTGTGTGTGGACTTGGGTCCCCAGGTGCTGAGTGTAACCGGAGAGATGTCCAAGCTGCTTCCACAGGGGGTTACCTCACTGCCGGCCACATCCAGTGTCTGTTCTGTGCCCTTGCCTAATAAATTCTCCCTACTAATTCTATCACTTCATTCTCCTCACTCTAGTCCATCCTCCCTGGTGCTTGGGGGAGGGGCTTGATGGAACCCTGAGCTGAAGAAAGACAGTTTAGGCCACGTGCTCAGGAAAGCACCGTGTGAGGCCGGGTGGTGGTGGCGCATGCCTTTAATCCCAGCACTCAGAAGGCAGAGGCAGGTGGATCTCTGGGAGTTCGAGGCCAGCCTGGTCTACAAGAACTAGTTCCGGGACAGGCTCCAAAGCTACAGAGAAACCCTGTCTCAAAAAATAAAAAAAAATAAAAATAAAAAAAAAAAAAAAAGGAAAGCACCATGTGGACTTTCATGCCATGAAAGAGAGTCCCGCACAGCGGCACTATCAATCCGGTGGATCTCCTGAGGCCAGGCAAAAGCCCCAATTTTACCACCAGAGTCTACATAAACTGCTGATTCAAGGGCCAGAATTACTGGCTGCTTCCACTTTCAGAAGGTTCATCGATGATGTGGACTTTTGGGGTGCCATCCCAGCCCTTCCATGTGGAGTTACCCCATGATGGGTCTGGGATACCCCATCTTTGAGCCATGTAGACAATATGGTTTTCACCTGAGTCTACACCATCTTTGATCTCATCCACATGTCTTGCGCTAAGAGAAACTAGAGAATGGCAAAACGGCACTGTGGATAAAGTCACTCGCCAAGCTCAACTCTGGTTTAGACTCCAGGAATTAATGCAGTAGAGAGAATTGACTCCTCTGACCTACACACACACACACACACCATCCAGACACACACACACACACACCATCCAGACACACACACACCATCCAGACACACACACACCATCCAGACACACACACACATACACACACACCATCCAGACACATACACACACACACCCCAGACACACACATTGCACATGTTAAATAAATAAATTTGAACAAAGAGAGAGGCACTAAGGTTCCTCAGGACACAGAGGGCTCTTACAGATTCATTGAGAAGCAGGTGGAACTTTGAACCAAAGAAAACTGGCCCAACAGGACAGATACAGATGACAAAATTCAATCAGCTGTAGGGGTTAGCAAATCATTTCATCTCATCAGTTAATGACTAATTAAAATTATGCTAATTAAAACTCAGCAATGACATGCTTTTGCCAGTTGGGAATAGTCACTAAATGCCATTAATTAGCAGTTGAAGCTTCAGGGAGTTGGATGAGTGTCCTCACCAGTGACTACACCGTGGCTCTGGATTGAATGTGGACACATGCATTCCCATACGTCACTATTGTCTTTGGATACAGATCCAGAGGTGAAATGTGCCTTCTTTGTGATGTAGTATAGAACACCACACAGAAAAATTCAGGTTATAAATCAGCATTTATAATATGATCTCATGTTTACTAACTAGTGTTTTATTGGAAAGACAGATGTGCTTTCTCATGTTAGTCAGTGTTCGGCCACTGTGACACAACACTTGATCCAATCAGCTTATCATGGAGAAAATTTAACTTTGGGTCATGATTCCAGAGGCTTTGTTCTATGTTCCGTTGATTACTTTGGGTCAGTGGTGGGTACAGCATCCTGGCTGGGGTGTGTGGCAAAGGACAGCTGTTTGAGTCATGGAGGCAGAGAAGAAAAGAGGGAGAGAGAGAGAGACCTCCATCCCCGGATCCCTTGTAGGGCACACACCTGTGACCTCACTCATTCACATCTCTTCACGACCCCAACACATTCTAAAACACCACAGACTGGAGGCATAGGGCCTTTGAGGCACATTTAACATGTAATCTGTTTACATGTTTGACCAGGTCAGATTCAGTTTCTGAGAACATTCAGAAGTGCCAGGCCCTCTCAGCGGAGCCCAGTGTTGGGGTTAACTTGTTCCTCGGCAGCTCCTGCCTGTGAAGCTGCTGTAGAGCATGGATACTATGTATGGTATGTCTTTCTAGAAATTTAAAATTTTTGCACCTGTAAAGGGTGATTTCTAGTCAAAAGGGAAATAAAACTACTGTTTCAAATGTCACCTTTGGTTTTTGAAACAAAGTTTCTGCATTTAACAGTCCTGGCTTCCCCAGAACTTGCTTTGTATAAAGGTGTTTGGTAAATGAGGTGGACAGAAAGCCTCGTCAAGGAAAGTTAGGCACATTCTCAATGCAGCTCCAGGCAGTCCTCCCCATTGTGGGGTTGGGGACCACATTCTCTATGCAGCTCCCAGGCAGTGCTCCCCACTGTGGGGTTGGGGACTAAGTTCTCTGCTCAGCTCCAGGCAGTGCTCCCCACTGTGGGGTTGGGGATTAAGTTCTCTGCTCAGCTCCAGGCAGTGGTCCCCACTGTGGGGTTGGGGACCTCGAAACTTGTTGGCAGATAATGTGTGGAGAGTCTGAAGAGCTCTTGTTATTCATTGAATTTCATGGCCTATTAGCAGTTAAGCCTATGAAACAGCAGCTTTTTTTTCTTCTTTCCCTAAAGTAAAGCAGTTTGAAGCCTCTTGCACAGCCTTGTGCCTGCACAGCTTTCCCCTGGGTGTCCTAGGACTATAAAGATAAAAGCTCACACTTGCATGCTCTTCTTTACTAATGACCTGTTAGTTATTATTGTTATTATCCCCTGTGAGCAGGACAGTCCATCTAGCTGAGGCACAGAACAGGCACAGCTGCCCTCTGCCCTGCCAGGGGGCAACTCCTTGCTCGACTTGGCTCTGCTCTTTTCTTTGGAAATATGTTTATTCTTGTTTAAGTATAACCCAAGATTTTCTCCCTCTGCTGTGGGGCTGGAAATGGAATTTTCTGCTTCAGAGGGAGGAAGTCTTCTGTGCTCTCAGACATACCCTGTTCCCAGTGCTGAGTGGTTGAAGGCTTAGGAAGGAAACTCCTGCTCAATGTGAAGGCTCTCTCTGTGAGGCTTCCCCAAAGGGGCAAGGAAAGGGTGTCCTTGAGACCTAGGGGATGCCAAGAATGGCTTGTTTCCCTGAATTAACTTCTCACTTTCCCCTCAGGTCATCTGTGACAAAATATTTCGACGCTGGTTCTCCTCAACTCACAGGAGCCCTGCCATCTCCCCCCAGCTTCGGCTGCAGCTACAGCAGGCTGTTCAGGAGTGTGCTCACCAAGGGGGTCCCTCTGGGAACTCCAGGACTGCATCCTCCGGCGTGTTCTGGAAGCTTCGGTGGCTCCTGCAGGCCACTCTGAGAGAGCTGCAGGAGGTGGAGAAGTAGCTGCTTTATTGCCTTAGTCATCAAGAGTGGACGAAGGAAGTGACCTTCAAGTGATGGCTTCTGTTGTTGCAATGCAAATGCTGTCTGCGCCATTGATGGTTCTTCTAGAGAGTGCAACCGATTTTCCCTTCTGCCACTGTGGTGTGGACCACCCTTGCTCCTGCCTAGCTTGGTTCGACTTTATTTGGTGCTGACTTCTATCCTGTCTGCTCCCTCAGAAGTGAGCCAAGGGAGGAGGAGTTTTGGAGTATTTGACCTGTGCAGTTGCAGTGTGCAATTTTCTGATGAGCGCAACCATACCTTGCCATTGGAGACAAAAGGCAGCTGATCCCTGCTGGCCATTAGCAAGCTAAAGTGTGAGTGTGGGCATACAGATGAGTGTGTTTGCAAATAAGTGTGTGTATATGTGCACCCATGAGTATGTGAACGTGTTTGTATAAGTGAATGTGCACTATGTATATATGAGTATGTTAATGTGTGCAAACACATGTGGGTTTGTGTGTACATGAGTGGATGGCACACATAGTGTCACAAATAATGTGTATAAACAGTGCACACATGCATGCAATGCACACTCATGCACATGCACACACACACACACACACACACCTTACCACTGTCTTCCCTTTCCTGACATGTGAAGATGAAGTCTGTGCCAAGCACAGAGGCTGATGAAGCTGGAGGTGATTTTCGTTTGAAAACTGTATCTCAGGTGGGTGTGGTGGTGTGCAGCTGTGATCTTCTTACTTAGGGAGACTGCAGATTTGAGGCCAGAGTGAGCTTCATGGTGAGTGTGAAGCCAGTTCTGTACAGTGAGTTCCGGACTAGCTGAGCTACAGATTCAAACTGTGTCTTAACTGGTACTCCTGTCAGGGCTAAACTGCCGATTGTAAGGCATGAGGATGTAAAGGTATGGCTTTTGCTAGTCCATACAAAAAAACACACAAACCAAACCCCAACAGAACCAAGTTTCCTCTGGAGATTCTCTGCTGACGAGGAAGTGGCGTGAAGACGCCTTCATTGTACCAATGTGTCTGTCTCTTCGGTGGATCTCACGTGCCTAGACTGCACCCATTTCCCGTCGGGCTACCTTTGCTCTGTGAGAATAATCACCAGTGATGGCTGTCTGAGTTGTCAATGCTGTCAACATCCGGAATTAACTAAAACCCAAGTGGCTGGGTACACCTGTGAGAGATTTTTCCTAATTAAATCATTTGAAATGCAGAAACCCACCTTTGTTCTAGATCCTCTGAGGTGGGAAGATGCACAGTTAATCTGGCCCTTGCTTTCTGTAGGATGTCCCATTTTGTCCACCGCTGACTCTGGTCTCAGCTGCAGGTGTGCTGGAGTTTCCATTGGCTAAAGAGATCCCGGAGAGTATGTGTGGCTACAGTTGCCGTTGGGTGATGCAGATCTACTCTCCCACCACCAGCACCCAGCACATATGGAGGGTAGACAATGAGAGGTCACTGTCTGAGTCCCAGACACCCTCTTCCTGAGGATGCCCAGTGTGCATTGAGGTTAGACAGGTGGAGGTCACTGGGTCCCAGACACCCTCTTCCTGAGGATGCCCAGTGTGCATTGAGGTTAGACAGGTGGAGGTCACTGGGTCCCAGACACCCTCTTCCTGAGGATGCCCAGTGTGCATTGAGGGTAGACAAGTACGGATATCTTTTCCTCTCGGAAAACTTGCCCTTCTCATCACAATGATTAAAAATGTTGCTTTTCCTTGCCTCCTCACCAAGACCACAAATTATTAGCTGATCTTGTTATCTATTAGGTAAGGTAAACTCAGGTCTCTAGTTTTTGTTGCAGGATATTTGACCACACCGTGAACCCCAAGACTGAATTAATTAAATAAAATCAACTTTGGGTCAAGAGGTAGAGCCAGCAACTAGCTGACAGGATGTAGCCATAGAGAGTTAGAGAGAGTCTGGAAAACAGACAGAGAAATACACAGGATGCAGTGAGGAGGGACTTTGAGTTTGGCACTCGTTTTTGGTTTGGGATGGTGGAAGGGAACCTCTCTTTCTGAGATGCCAGCTAAGAAGGAAAGTCAGCTGGTTGCTCCTCTGCCTCTCTGAGCTAGCAGGTTTTCACCCCAGCATCTGTCTCCCAGGTCTTTATTGGGAACAGTGTAAGACTGAGATTTAGTTTAAACATGTTTTCTTTCCTACAGCGCTGCTGGACCCAAACTCTCATATAACTGTGTCATTTCTTGTGGTTACCATACCACACATATACTTCACCCATTTTTCATGGAGTTGTCTGTCTGTCTGTCTGCCCCACCGCATGTGTGGTTACTATATCATGCATTCACTTTGACCATTTTTCATGGAGTTGTCTGTCTGTCTGTCTGACCCCCCCCCATGTGTGTATGCTTATGTGTGTCTGTGTTCTCATGTCAAGGCCAGAAAAGTTGACAGTAGGTATTGCTATTGCATTAGGTATTGCTTCTTCGTTTTCCTCCTCCTCTTCTTACTCCTCTTCTTCATCTCTTCTTTTTTTCTAGAGAGGTAAAAATTTATTGATTTCTATGACATATAGTTGACTTCTCAACGCAAAAGATGATTTGGTGTTTTCCATCTCAATTGTTTCTTCTCATTGTTTTTGAGGCAGGGTCTCTTACTGAATCTTGAACTCACTGATTCAGCTGAACTGGCTGACCTGTGAGCTTCAGGGTTCCTTATTCCTTTCCCACATCCCCAGGGCCAGAGTTACAAGCATGCATGGCCATGCCTGGTCTTTATTAGTTGGTAGCAATAGAACCCATGTCCTTAGGCATATACAGCAATAAGTTTATCAGCTGAGCAATCTCCCCAGTACTCCTGAGATCGCCTTTACTAAAGACTAAATAGTATAGTTTGTATTCTGCAGCTACTTTCTTGTGCTTCGCCTTTTGAATAACTTCTGGCCACCTGCTGTCAGCGAGGAAGTGGACATGGATGAAGTGTCTACTCTCAGCTAAAACAAAAACATAAACAAAACCCAGCTACTTTTTATTTCCACTATCTAGTGACTGTTGACCTTCAGGGAACAGCGCTGTCTGCCCATTTCCCCAACCTAAGATGACGATGGTGTGTAGAGGAGATCTTGTGTTGGCGTGTAGTCTCAGAGGTTCTGCCTCATCCAGGCTTGGTGGTTCTGGATGCCTGTTGGGAGTCAGCACATTGAGCACATCATGGGGTGGGAGGGAGCACCTGTGTGAGGGTCAGGATGCCAGAGGGGAGGGGAGGGAAAGGACAGAGCGATGGAAGGAAAGGAGAGAGGAAAAGAAGGTTTCCATATATCCTTCAAGGGTATGTGCTCAGTGCCCTTTCCCCCCAACTGGTTCTACCCGTGGGCATTTTCACCTCCTCTCAATAGCACCATCAGCTGAGAACTAAGCCTCTAACACAAGAGCTTTTGGGGAACATTCCAGATCTAAGACATCAACCTTTGATGACTTCTTTTTGAAATGGTGTAATAAAGGGCCCTCTGCCTCCTAGGCTGTGCCCTTGCCTTGCTTGTCTGGTTTTCAGTTTTTGGGTAAGCGAACACATTCTAAACAATTGTCCCACCCTTTGCACTTAAAGCCCACATGGAAGACATTTTATAGCTGACACTGACCTGGGCCCAGCTCCTTGTACTGTTCAGGGGTTGTGTCTTTTACTCTAACAAATTGCTGAAGCTAAGCTTCACTGAAAACACTACAGAAGAGCTGGCCAGATGGCTCAGCTGGTAAAGGCACATGCTACCAGTTTGCTCACCCGCTTTGCTCCCTGGGACCAGCGAAAACTTGTTCCTCAGGTGGAAACCCATTCAAACGGCAAACCACTTTGAAACAAGGTGAAGGTGGGATTGAAGTATTTCACCTGAAAGCCTCTCAATGTGAGTTTTGTTTTTTTGTTTTGTTTTGTTTTGTTTTGTTTGTTTGTTTGTTTTGTTGGTGGGTTTTATATCCAGAAATAAAGCTACTCACCTTGACTTTTCATGAAAATTGTAGCTTCTTATGGGGTTTGGAGAGATGCCACCGCACTTAAGAGCACTTGCTGCTCTTGCAAAGGAGTCTGGCTAAGTCCTCAGCTCCCACATGGCTGCTCAAAACCACCTATAACTGCAGTTCTAGGGGACATGATACTCTCTTCTGGACTCCATAGTCACTGAACAACACCCAGTGCACATACATACATGAAGAAAACACTGCACATAAAATAAAAATGAATAAAAATCTTTTAAAAAATAGCCTATACATGCACTTTTAATTTTAATTGTGTGTGTGTGTGTGTGTGTGTGTGTGATAGCCCACATGTGGTGTAACTTACCATAATAGAGGATAACTTGTAAGAGTGAGTTCTCTCCTTCCACCATGGTTTCCAGGGATCATAGGCAAATGGGCAGGCTTGGTTGTGTCAGGTCTAAGAAAACTCCATTTCCCCAAATTCCGTCAGTTGAACAACAGCCAGCATCCTCTGCAAGTTGTGAAGTTGGTCCCCCTCTGCCCAAGAAGCCATTTCCCTTATCATGGCAGAAGAGATAATTACAACATTAAAGTGCATGGTGGCCTCCAGGCTCCTTCAGCATCACAAGTACCTGTTACACATTTTGGAGTCAGTGCTGGCATCCTAGCTCTTCTTGAGTTTTCTTGCTTCCCCCTACCCTAAGCTCCCCGCAGATCAGGAGATTTCCTTCCCACAACTTCACTTTCTCCTTATAACCCTGCAATTTCCTCTGTGTGCTTCCTCTTGACTTCCTCTGCTGTGGGACAGTGGTCTTGTACACTGTAAAGATTTGTCACTTGAATTGCTTTAATAAAATGCTGATTGGCAAGTAGCCAGGCAGGAAGTATAGGTGGGGTGACCAGAACAGAAGAATTCTGGGAAGAGGAAAGGCTCAGTCTGCAGTCGTCACCCAGACACAGAGGTAGCAAGATGAGAATGTATTGCTGACACAGACAAGAATTATCTGTTAATGTAAGTTATAAGAGTTAATAAGAAGCCTGAGCTAATAGACCAACCAGTTTATAATTAATGCAGACCTCTGTGTGATTCTTTGGGACTGAATGGCTGTGGGACCAGACAGGACTGAAACCTCGGTCAACATTCCTCTCTTGGTCCTCTCTTGGTCTTGGTCTCTCACCCCTTCCCCATCTGCCTCTACTCTGCCTGTCTCCTGGCCAGGTCCAGTCTGCTGGAAATGCTCAGTCTACTACTTTCTCTTTCTGCTCTGGACTCTTTCAGATGTCCCTGCCTGATCTCTCCCTCATATCTACAATAAAACCCTTCCCCTTAGCTCTACCTTGGAACAGTCCTGTAGACAGTTTACATGGGTAGCAAATGCCTTTACCAGCTGAGCCACCTTTCTAGCTTTTTGGTAGCATTTCTAATGAACCTCAGCTTCAGCAATTTGTTAGAGTAAAAGTACAGGAAGTGGAACCCAGGTCAGTGTCAATGCAAATATTAAATTTATATTAAAAACTATGAGACTTTTTTCTGCATTTTTTGTAACTGGATTGCTTGGCTCTTGAATGTAAAGTTCTAGATGACAGTGTTGTGTCACTGTTGAGCGCTGGGCCCTGCTGTAGGGTTCTGTGGTCTAGGCCACATAGAATTCCAGCACATCCATAAGTCATTAGCTTGTCACACATCCTCATGACACTGCAGGGTCCTTCTAGTGGCTCCAGCGTTTCTTCAGGAAGCTCTGCTCTTCCTCTCGCTTTGTCTCTTCCCTCCCATTGCTGAGGATGCTGGTATTTCCATCTGACCTCAGCAGTGCTGGCAGAATTACTGCACTTTCTCCTGTCTCTGTCTCTGAGGCAGCTATCTATTGGAACTCTGTTCAGGACATTAGAGAAGACCTGGATGTTTTGCTAGAGCAGAGCCACAGTTTCCCCTCTTTAAAAGCACATTTTCCAGGTGTTGAGCTCAACTATGAGAGAACATACAGGAATACAGAGTCAGTGTACCCACAGGCTTGCCTCAGGCTCCCCGGGCCTTCCTTCGGGCTCCTGCAAGGTTCTGAGCTCTCCTGTGGTGCCATTTTCTTCCCTTTAATCACTCTCCCTTTCATCCTGACCAGGTCCTGGCATTTCTTTGAAGACTGAGAGATGAAACCGGAGTGAACAGTATAATAAGAGGTTGCATAATTCTGAGGAAACTACACCATTCTTTAAACTGGCGCTTTTGATCAGGGTTTTTGCTTATTGCAAACATTCCTTTTGCTGAATTGTAAGCTTGTCTATTATTTTTTTTAAAACATTTGCTGAAATCATCTGTAGGCCAATTCTTCACTAGATCTTAGTTATTCCAGGTACAAAGAAACACTCCTTACCCTCACCTAGCAACCAGGTGACTATGTAGGTCTCAAGTTGTGAACCTCTTGGGTGGGTGTCCATGGCAAAGAAGTGACCAGTGCTCTGGGAACTGCACTCCTTCCCCAGCCACCCTGTGGTGGTTTAAATGGCAAGGCCCTCTTAGCCCTCACATATTTGCATGCTTAGTCCCTACCTAAGGAGCTGGTGGGAAGGATTGGGAGGTGTGGCCATGTTGCAGAAGGTCTGCCCCTAGGGGTGATGCTGGAAGGTTTCAAAATCCATATCCAGGCCCAGGGTCTCTCTTTCTCTGCCTACTGCCAACCAGGATGCAAAGCCCCCTGCTACTGCTCCAGTGACTGTCTGCTTCCCACCATGATAATCATGGACTGACCCTCTGAAACTGTAAGCAAGCCCGGTTAAATGCTTTCTTTAAGAGTTGTCTTGGTCATGGTGCAGCTTCACAGAAGTAGGAAACAGTGACTAAGACAGCCTCTGACCCCACCCCCTTCAGGCCCCTCAGGCCTCCAGAGTCCTTTCTCTGTGGAGTGTCTTATATTGTGAGCTTCGTCTTCACTTCAAGATCCAGGGAGGGCAGCAAGGGAACACTTAGAAACAGCCAATGACAGACTGCACTTTATGAGCACTCATTTGGAGAGCACAAAAATCTTGCTGCCTCTGAGAGTTTTGTACACAAGGCCAATTTTTACAGCAAGAGTTGAGATAAAAGAGACAGAGCAAAACAAGTGTTTTAGCTTGCACTTGAAGAATGAAGTCAATAAGCCCGAGTTTTCTTGTCCTGGTGGCAAAGTATACATGATGCAAAGTTTGTCACTTCACCAGAGGATTAATGCTGTGGGAACTCCTTCAGTCAACAGCCTTTAAGATAGCAGCCCACTTGGGCGTGGTCTCTTGTGCTATAAATGCAGATGTAAAACATTGGCTGCTGGATTCAGTTCCTATTCCCCGCTCATGCAGAGGACTGTTGATCTGTGAGTCTACCCCTAAATAAAGCACCCTTCAGTATACTCCACTCTGAGCTAGTGTGGGACAACTTTATTGTAATCATCTATAGATTATGATAGCAGGAGACTGGTGAGACTGCCATTTCCCAGAAGGGAAACCTTACTTAGTGAGAACTTGATGCCATCATAACAAATCATGTCTATAATCTCAGGCAGTGCCAGTGTTGAAATGCTGGGTGTGGAAGCTCACAGAGGATCTGAGGACAGATTGTACTACACGGTGAATTATAGGCCAATCTGGGCTATAGAGCAAGGCTGTCTGAATGAAGCAAAGTAAACCAAAGTGTAACAGGAGACTTTAAGCTTCTAAACCACCAGTTTCTGTCCTAAACAATAGACAGAGATCAAACCAAAAACCTGCATTATCTGTGTTTTCATACTCACATGTGTGTGCACTCATGTGAACACAAGACACAACTCTCTCTCTCCTCATTGGCTGTTTAAAGCAACATTAGGTCAAACTGTGTCTACAATGAGTGGACCCTGGGTCCGAGCCTGCCTCTGACCTTTCTCCCTGGCTCACAATGCTCCTCTTAGGGCAGAGCATCATGGGAGGAACCACCAGAAACCTTCCCAAGGCTCAGGCTGCTTAGAGGTATTCTCTAGAAGCACTGTTGGTGCACATCTTAGCTCCTGGTCGTCAGGAATGCAGGTGTTGGTGCGTGCAGGTATGTGCATAGAGGAGACAGTGACCTGCTGGAGCAGCCTGATGACCAGGTGACATACACTCAGAGGCCTGAGGGCATAGAGGGCAGGCATTCCCCAGCCATGTCTCTGCATGGGTGCCTGCATGTCACTACTCATAGGCTGGGCCAATCTGGGCTATGGCAGGCTACAGTGGGACTTTGCAATTTAGGCCTATACCCCACCCCTAGTTTTTTAAAAGTCAATTTCTACTGAGTCCTTGGTGTCTCCTCCTGGCATCGGAGGTCCTGGTATGTTAGTGCATTGTCTCACATTGCTAATGTGACGGGCATGTGAGCCCGTCATAGGCATGCTGTCATTGGGAACCATAGTTTTGTCCAGGAGAGAGTATTGATTTACACAAGTCTCCAAGGGCATTAGCATCTGTAGCTCTTTACCTGATGTCGTGAGCTCTAAGTGAGAGCTGCCCCTACCCACTCACTCGTCCTTGTGACTTTCTGAGGTTGAGGAACTACTGTTCCTGAAATGGGAATGGCCCCCATCCACTCGTGTGTTTGAGTGCTTGTCCCATAGAGAGTGGCACTATTAGGGAGTGTGGCCTTGGAGGAAGTGTGTTAATGTGGAGGCAGGCTTTGAGGACTCAGAAGTTAGGCTCAGTGAGGCATTCACTTCTGCTGCCTGCAGATCAAGATGTAGACCCCTCAGCTCCGTCTCCAGCACCATGTCTGCCTGCATGCTGCCTTGCTCCCCACCACGGTGATAATGGACTGAAACTCTGAAACTGTAAGTCAGACCCAATTATATGTTTTCCTTTATAAGAGTTGCCATGGGGTCAGCAAGTGTCCAATCCAACCCAGCCTTGCAGAACATGAATTCTATGCAGGCAGGTGTCCAGAGAGCTGGCCTGCCCCAGGAGCAACCCCAGGAACTTCTCCAGTCACACAACAAACCTACCTTCCCACCTCCACCTGAGTTACTGGGCCACTGTTGCTGGTGATATGCCTCTATCTGAGTACACGGCCCACACATCTGGAGAAATGTTTGTCCGTTCTTCATTCTCTTGTCGCCCCAGACAGGTGACTTTCCTAAGCCGCCCAAGACACAGTGAAAGATTCTGCCCAGTGCGTTCCTCCAATCTTGTAGTTTTCCAGGAGGGAAACCCAGAGTTTGGGAAACTGCCCTGATTGGAAACAAGTATTTGGGTTCTGGGTCCTGAACTCGAGAAGCTCAGCTCTGGGTAACTCCTTCACGCTCTTTGGAAGCTCTAACCACTTGGCTCCTCCATCACCTTCCTCTTCAGCAGTCTCTGGCTCCCCCATCACCTTCCTCTTCAGCAGTCTCTGGCTCCCCCATCACCTTCCTCTTCAGCAGTCTCTGGCTCCCCCATCATCACCTTCCTCTTCAGCAGTCTCTGGCTCTGCTCCTGCAGAGGACAGAAAAGGACACCACACAAGCAGGCAGCTGCCCCAACTTCCAGGCACCATGGTTGGGGTACCAGACTGGCATAGCTTGGGAGCACAGGGCATAGAACAAATCCACGGACAACAGGATTTTAAATAGAATCTCTCTGGATAGCAGAGAGTGTGGAGCAGGGTAGTGTTGGAGGAGACCTGTTTTTCCTGGAGGCAAGCAAAGCTTCATCGCTCAAGCAGGGTGTGGGAGATGTCCTTGGAGAGGGCAGGGTCAAGCACATTGACACTTTTGGATTGAAGACCAGCCAGGGAGTAACAATGGGAGGGGTCTCAGGATGCTCCTACCCACTGCTCTCCGTATGCGAACTGAGCAGCCAGGAGCTCATGCTACACAGAGGTGAAGCCCTTCCTAACCAGGAGAGAAACAACCTTCCTCCCTAATTCTACAGTGAGGGATGCTATGAATGTTTAGAACAAGAGAGCATGTGGGGGAAGGGCAAAAGGGCAAAGCTATTAATCAAAAGTTCAAGTCTTGCCTGGGTTGTAAGAACTTCGCATTTCAGTTCAGGTTTGGTGACTCAGACCCCCAGGAGGTGGAGCACATTACAGAAGCCACATCTTCCCGAAGCAGTTTGCAGCCTGGAAACAATCACAATGTTCCTTTTTACAATAATGTAATTTATGCAGGCTCTTGCCGGCAAATGGCCAGATTTAATTCTTGAATAGCATAATGATGAACCACTTTAGCAGCACAGAACTCTGGGCTGTTTGGGAACATTCACAACCAAGATGGCTGAGAGAAAGTGCATCCCAGGCTGGCCTAGGTCCCTGACTTTTCTTGCTCTGAGGGGAAAATTTCTCACTTGCAGGGCTGGGCACCTGGGAGCAGATAATAAATAACATGTATAATGTATAGTGAATTGTGTGTTAGCAGTAGGGGATGCATGAGAAGACATGCTGAGTACTCTGGGAAGAGGCAGAGCAGGACAAATGGGTGGACCCTGGCCAGGAAGCAATTGAGTGTGCTGGAGAGGCTGAAGAGGAGGGTGTCCAGACAGTTAGGCAAAGGTCATGAAGCTGGCCCAGTGTGGCATGAGAGAAAGGGGGAGGGGACCTCATGTGCCTGGCCACAAGCAGAGAGAGGACTGACGGGAACTCAAACGGCTCCTCCGGGGATGGGGCTTTTATGAAATCCCGGGAGACAGGGTTTGGAGCACTGTGGAGAACAGAGTAAACGTACCAGGAAGACAACACGGGGGTTTAGTAGGATTCCCGGGCCCAGTGAATGGAGTGTAGTGACTGGGTAACGGGCAGACAGAAATTCTGGGAACTCTCCAAGCTTTCCAGCCACCAGGGCTGCAAGATGGGGCTGCCATTCCTGAAGCCGTAGACTGTGGGTAGAGCAGCAGAGAGTTAAGTCTTCAACAAGCTAAGTACAGCTGGCTGTCCACGTCCACACATCCAGGAAGTGGGTGTTCCTGGAGACGGACGCTGGGGTTGAATTCTGAGGTGGTCGGCAGAGACACTACGTTAAAACCACAGCAGGGACTTTCTGGTCTCAGTTCTTGGTTTCCCAGGGAAACTTATTTTGAACTGTTCCGTTTAATAAGATTATGGGCCAAAGCCTTGGGGAAAAAGTCCTGGTCTATAAAAATCGAACTTATTTTTGCTCCGGTCATCAGTGCAGAGCTGTTCTGTGTGGGAAGCCATGAACCCTGCCCTACATGTGATTGAGAGCCTCTCCTGGAGTGATCCTTACCTGTGTTCCTGTGAAAAGCCTTGTATGAATGACCCTGGAGAGACAAAGCTTCTATGGCAGGCCATGCGCAGTGCAGGAAGAAACCCCATATTTGAGCCAAGCGTTCATTCTCTGCATGATGTAACATCTGAAGTGTGGCTTGCCCAATCCACCCAAATAAGGCTCAATTTTATATTCCAAATCCAGATCAATTTTAGCTTTTCTTCTGCTATTGCTTTTAAATTAGTTTAAGTAGCTTTCTTTTCTTTTTAAAGAGGACTTTTATGTTTATGTGTTCGATGTGTGTACCTGGGTGTATGTATGTGTACCACATGTATGCGGTGCTCTGAGGCCAGGAGAGAGCATGAGGTTCCACAGAACTGGGGTTCAGGCAGCTGTGAAGCCCATGTGTGTGCCAGGGACTGAATCTGAGTCTCTTGTAAGTACTCTTGAAGGCTGAGCCAGCTCTCAAGTCCCTATAATGCAGTTTTATCATCTCTTGCTTCTTTTTTTCTTTGAGATAAGGAAAAACTGGGTGGCAAAGATGAGCGAGGCTTAGAGCGGATGAGGTAGCTCAGTGGATAAAAGCGCGAGTCACCGTTCCTAATGACCTGAGTTCAGTCCCCAGGACCCACAACGTGGAAGGGGATACTGGCTGGTAAGAGTGTCCTCTGGCCTCCACACACACACTGTGTCATACATATCCCACACATACAACATATCACATATGAATCTATCTGTTCTCACATGCCATATCCTTCAGAACAAATAAACAAACAAACAAGTAAATACTGTAATTTTAAGACAGATTAGTAGGACTGTATCTTAAATATAAGCTAAGCATTAAGTAGAAACACATGACATGGCTTTAAAAATCCCCTCCTCCCTCTTCAAAGATGGAGCAAGCTTGTGGTTGGTGCTTGCTATTACAGAGAGACTAATCATGGACATGGAATTTCCGAAGCCTTTTTCTCAGGCTTTGAAGAAACAAGCAGAAGATGCGGGTGTGTCAAGCAAAGGAAGTGAGAGTTGTTCTTTCTGATGGCCGCCTACTGAGGTTGTTGCTGGGGTCTTTGCTGCTTGTTTTTGGTTTGTTGGTCTGAGGACTACTGAGACAATGTGTCTGTTTCTGAACTCTGAGGTCAGCTGTGACTACAATCTGACCTACATCTTTTCTGTACTAAGGAGAGGTGTGAGCACGCATGCACATTCTTTTGCGTCCAGCCTGAGCTGGTGTGAGGTTTGTTGGATGTGAGCTTCTGCACATCTGTGTGCTGCCTCTACCTTTTGTTCTTGGACCCATCCTCTGCTATGTTCTCAAACCTTCCCAGGGCTCCAAGCTCCCTACCAGGGGCCAAATGGGAGGGACTAGGGAGAACAGGAAGCGCCAGATGGTGACTTGGAAACTTCGTGTGGAGGTAGGGAGGTGGTCAGGAGTGTGCTGGCTTTCGGGTCCTTGGCAAGGGCCTCAGAAGGCAGCAGCTGCTCCCTCTGCTGCTCCTCAGGGTTCAGATGGGACCATAATAAATCCTAGTGTGGATTTTCCTTGGAGCATGCAGGTCTGAGATCCCTAATGAAGCTGTCAGGGAAGCTGTCTCCTCGCTGCTGGAAGAACAGCTGTGTGGGAAGAAAGATGGAAGCAGGAATTCTTGGGCGCCTGCTCTGAGAGAAAGGCTGGAGTTAGGTCAGCTTTGGAGAGAGTAACTATTACTTCTTTATCCATCAGTGGGTCACATACCCACCCATCTATTCTTCACCCATCACTATCTACCCATCCATTTGATTGTCTCTCTATTATATAGATATCATCTACCTTCCGTACACTCCCTTCTCCACCTCTCTGTCCCATGGTAGTAGTTCCTTAAAGAATATATGCTGTAGTTACTTCAGCTTGAAATACGAGGGGAGCTGTGACTGCCCTTTTAAAATTGATTACTAGCGTATAGGGGGGCACACTTGTTTCATGGTGTGTGTGATTATGTGTGTGCAAGCATGTATTTGAATGTGGGTGGTGTTTAGGACTGTGTGTGTGTGTGTGTATAATTGTGTATTCAAGTGTGAAAGTTGATGTGAGTGTGTTTGAATGTGTCTGGATCATGTGTGAATGAGTGAGCAAATGTGAATGTGTGTTTATATTTTCTACCAGTCAGTGCCAGCCTGATGTTTCGATGGAGAGAAGCATCTGAAATAGAGGAAGAGACCACAGTAATATGGGGAGCTCACACAGCCGAGGTCACTCTGCTGCCCAGGCGTGTCCGCTAAGGGGGGTAGAAAACACCTGGCTGTTTCCCGCCTCTTTTTAGGGCCTCGTGAGCCTGCAAAGGTAGCTCTGCCTTGCTCCTGGAAGACACCCTGTACCACTTGCACTAAATTTCTGTTTTCTCCTCCAACTTTTTAGGAAAATCTGCTCATCTCCATGTGCTGGAAGTGGGAGGGTGGCCGGCTATCACCACGAGCCCTGCCATCCTCTGCTGAAGGAGTCTCTAAAGCTAGGAAGGGATTCTAATGTGAGGGGAGAGAAGCACTCACACAGGGGTCTGGGCAGCCCTGAAAGAGTCACCTGGTTTCACATTTGGAGCAGAAGCCGCCTAAGGCTTCTTTGGTCAGCTAAGGTGGGATCCCAACAAGTCAACTAGCAGCTGTGAGTCGCTTCTAAACTGCAGAGGCAGACGGTGAAGCGAGGGAAGTGAAGTGCTGTTACAGGGCTGGCAGGAAGAGGCATTGAGATGCTTCTTGCCCAGTGGACTTCATTAGTTACTGGCAAAGCCATAATGACGTCCACAGCTAATGGGACACAGTGGAAGGGGCAACTTTCTGCTCCTTTAAGCGTTTGCAGTCTCTACATAAAAACCCGGTAGAGGGAAAAATGACTAGTTTTCTATCTGTGTGCTATTGGCTCCTGCTTCTTTGTAGACAAACCCTATCCCAGGTCATTACTAATTGTTCAGTATCAAGCTGAGAGGGACTATTGATCTGAAGAAAGCTCTTTTCTCAACTGCTACCAGCTTTGAAAATCGAAATTGACGTTAAGCCTTTGAATTCCTTGCAAGACATAAATGGGAATCAATAAAAGAAGGTTTATTGGGGATTAAACAAAGAAATTAGTTGGGAAAGAAAAACTAAAAATAAATAATGGACAATGACAAAGACAGAATGGGCAAGAACACACCCTTGGCAGCATCGAACCCTTTCACGAGAGAAGCCTTGTCTTTCCCAGTCACCATGGCGCTGTTGTTGTGGATGGCAACTCTGACCTGAGACCTCATGATCAGCTGCAGTTTCTCAAGAGGGGCTGGTCTATGTGCAGAATCGTGCCCCACCCCCAAGCTTCAGATCTAAAGAGCCCCTGAAGTCTGTTAGGAATAAATTTAGTATCTTAGTTAGGTTTCTATTGCTGTGATAACAACACTGACCAAAACAAACTTGGGAAGGAACGGGTTTATTTGTAGTTTATGGTCCACAGTTGAAGGAAGCCCAGGCAGGAACCTGAGGCAGGAACCCGAGCAGGAACTGACGCAGAGGCTCTGGAGGAGTGCTGCTTACTGGCTTGCTTCCCATGTCTCGCTCAGCTTGCCTTCTTTTGTAGCTCAGGACCACCTAGCCAGGGGTAGTGCCACCACAGTGGGCTGGCCTTTCCACATCAGTAATTAATTAAGGAAATTCCTCCCTGTACTTGCCTACAAGGCAATTTAATGGAGGTACTTTCTCAATTGACTGTAAAAGTACCACAGTCTTGAAAATTTTCAACATTTTAAAAGTCCAAGTTCTCATTCAAAGAGCAACGTCTCACTCTCAACTGTGGGAACAAATAGACTCTCAAACTGTGAGCCAAATCAAACCTTCTTTAAGCTGCGGCTTTAGACACTGCTCACAGCAACAGAAAAGGACCTAATTTGCTTGCTCTGTCTTGGCCCTCTGTCTCAGTTAGAGCTTCTGTGGCTGTGAAGAGACACCACGGCCACGGTAACTCTGACGAGGGAAAACATTTCACTGAGGGGGCAGCTTACAGTGTTAGAGGTTCAGTCCATTATCATCATGGTGGAACACGGTGGCGTGCGGGCAGACATGGTGCTGGAGAAGGAGCTGAGAGTCCTACATCTTGCCGGCAGCAGGAAATGGCCTCTAAGACGGGGAGTCGTTTGAGCAGGAGAACTCAAAGCCCACCTCTACAGTGACACATTTCCTCCCACAAGGCCACACCCACTGCAATGAAGCCGCACCTGTGAGCTAATGGAGGCCAATGGCATCCGAACTACCGCATCTCCCATGACTGATACAATAAATGCCACACATTTAAGAGCTTAAAACAACATCTTACCATTCCGGAGGTCAGAAGTACAAAGTCAGCGTCACTACGTCAGGGTCATAGGTCACAGAATTGTGAGGTAGCAAGGTCAGCCTCTTTCCTTGCCTTCCCCACTTCTGGTAGCATTGGGTGAGTGTTTCTAGGATCGTGGCCCCACTGCTCCAAGGTCTGTTTTCATTACTATATCATTTCCATTTCTGATTGCATTTGCCACACCCACTCTCTCAACCCTGGTATCTAGGATATTCTGTCTGTCTCAAAATCCTTAATCTAATGTAAGGCCCACTCCACAGCATGGAACTCCTGGTACTGTAAACCTTGCTAAGAATTGGTGCCTGGGATGTTGCAGACCAGAGGGGTAAACTTACTATTTGAAATTGACACAGTATCGAAACTGCCTTTAAATACTTATATCTGTACCTGTAGATTAGTGCAGATTTTAACTATCAATAGAGGAGTTTCTCTTCACAATAGACATGAATTAACCCAGAGCATCAGCTGGTCAGGGTTCAGAGAGTGAGTGTGCACTGCTCAGCCCTAGACGGAACACCCGTATCTACCCCTCCTCACACAGCTCCAAGAACATCGAGGAACAGGGGTCAGAAGGACTCAGAGCCGAGGTTGGACAGAATGGTTAGAACTGCCTTCTGGACACAACAGGGTCGCTGCACTCGTGAGTCCACATGGCTCTGGTTGTCCAAACAGGACGTGCAGACCATCAAGCATAGATGAGCGAAGGGCTCATGAACCCAGCCCTCTAGCTGAGAAGGTGACTGAAGGTCGCTGGAGAAGGGAGAGCCAGTTTTCTTCAGGGAAGTGACATCTATTGTTGCCATGCAAAAATGGAGAACCCTGATCGGATCCAGAGGGCTGTGAAAGGAGAACATGGAGTGGGAACAGGGACACGGCAAGGCGGGCTGAGAGGAGAATGTGGCATTGATTTAATCAAAATACATTGCCTACCTGTCTGAAAATCTCAAAGAATGAATATATTTAAAAACCAACCTCCATTGGTTTCTCGGCTCACTGAAATGAGAGAACAAAGATGTCTCAATTGACCAAAAGGCCTTCATACTCCTCTTCCTTCATGACTTCTGTGTTCTATCTTTTCAGTCTCTGGTCACACTGGCCACCTCCTTGTAGCTTCTTGAATGTGCAGATATGGTATATATGCTCGCTCAAGCCCTCTGCCTGCAGGGTCTGTCCCTCCTTGGGATTTCCTTGTATACTTTCCTTCTTCCTTGTGTCTTTATAGAATGATGTCTTCTTAGGTGTGTTGGGGATGTGTGGTGTGTCTTTACGGAATAATGTCTTCTTCGGTGTGTTGGGGGACGTGTGGCGTGTGTTTATGGAATAATGTCTTCTTCAGTGTGTTGGGGGACGTGTGGTGTGTCTTTATGGAATAATGTCTTCTTCAGTGTGTTGGGGACATGTGGCGTGTGTTTATGGAATAATGTCTTCTTCAGTGTGTTGGGGACATGTGGCGTGTGTTTATGGAATAATGTCTTCTTCGGTGTGTTGGGGGAACGTGTGGCGTGTGTTTACAGAATAATGTCTTCTTTGGTGTGTTGGGAGAATGTGTGGCATGTGTTTATGGAATAATGTCTTCTTTGGTGTGTTGGGGGACGTGTGGCGTGCAGTGCTATTTCACTTCTCAGGTCTCCCATTATTCCCACTCCTTTCCCTGCTTGACGTTTCTCTCAGTACTGTCGATATTTTTATTGTCTCTTTTCCCACTCAGAAAGGAGTCTCATCAATGTGGGAATTCATGTTTCTTTGTTCATGGCTGGATATCCAGCCATAGACCAGGACAATATATATTTATTGAACACATGAAAGAAGAATCCATAACCACATCTGATGTGATTATGTCAGACGCACCGAGTCTGAGAAGGCAAAGCCCATGTGACTGTCACCTGGGAGAAAGGCAGAGTCTCCTGCTGACTGATTTACAACCTCTGTGTCTAATCCAGAGGGCCAGCGTCACAGATGTCAAGACCTGTGCCTGTTACTGCTGTCACCCAAGCCCCAAAGGTCATTCCACACTGGGGCATCATGGATTCAAAAAGAAACAATTTTCACCTGCTTAGTTTTCCCCTTAGCCCAGAGCCACACTCTTCTGAGAAATCTTATTCTCCTGTGAAGTGCTCGCTGAGGGGAACCTGGGGGCATTTTTAAGCTTCCACAGCTGCGGATATTACAACACAGGCTCACAGAGCACAAATCACCACACGCCTTGACAAGGGTGGAGAGCAAGGGAAGCCTTCTCAAAGCGCATGGAGACTGTGGATAGAATGGTACATAAACTAGCTCGCTCATACAGACAGTCGTTCTTTTCCTTAAGAAAGGGCTAATAACGCCTTTGTCTATCACACCAAATAAAGTCATTTAAGACGGAACCCCCTTTGAGCGGCCAGGGCTTGCCATGACTTGGAAATGCAGTTCTGGGTTCCCCTGAGTGTGGGAATGTGTTCTCTCCCTCATCAACTTTCCCAAAGGGAAAAGAATCTGTGTGGCTGGGGTAGCTAAGAGGAGGCCCCAGGGAGGACAAAGTCACGCAGGTCCTTGCAAAAAGTCAGGGTCTCAGGGAACGACTCACATTTCTGTTGGAAAGAAAAAGGCTGCACGGTGACATGTGTCAGTGTTCCCCTGGAAGACAGCTCCTGTCCTGGTTGCACCGCTCCTGGTCTGATTTTTCATGTGGGAGACTTGTTGCTGGCTTGGAGTCTTGGGTGTCAGCATGATGTGCTGATGAAAAGACCCAGGGCACAGCTAGCCTTGAAGGCTGCAGCCTGGCAGGTCATACCGGCTATTGCTGGAAAAAAAATAAAAGTACGGATTGGAGCACCCCTTGTCTTCCCTGTCTGAGAGTCAGAGGTGGCTGTCTCTCAGGAACAATTACCGCAGGGTTGTGCTGTCATTGCTCTGCGGTCGCATTCCCATCACTCGGCCTGGGACTCCTGTCTCTAGCATCCAGCGTGGTGCCTGTCTCGTAGCTGCCGCTCACACACGTTTATTGAGTGTGACGGTGTTTCTAACTAGTGAGCTCTGTGAATAGAGTGGAGGGTGATTACAGTCCGTAAAAATTCAGCTAACATTCCCAAGCCTGATTTTCCTACTTGAAATGGCCACTCTAATCTCGTCTCTGTGGCTCTGTTGATAGCTCTCCCTTGTACTGAACATGAGGACATGAGGGTTGTCACCTCAGCCTGGAGTCAAGCAGGAGTGAGAAAAGCACAGCAGAGAGGTGCTGGGTACGGGGTACACAGTGCCATCCCAGCCCTGGGGAGACACAGACAGGAGGGGCTGGGATTTGCTGGCCAGTCAGTCCAGAAAATGTTACAGTTTCAGTGAGAGACCCCGACTGAGGAAGTCACTAACATGTACGCATGCACGTGCGCACACACACACTCTCAGAAGAAGAAGGCTAGGATGTATGTTGAGATTGGTGGAAGCTAAGCCTCAGAACCTTTAGCAAGTGGGTGGGAAGGTCCTGTTTTAAATGCTGCTTGTGTCCCCAAAGTTTTTCCAATCGTGCAAGGCCAATTATTTCCCCAAATCATTCTCCCTGGAAAGAATGTCAGCGCAGTATAGATTCCGCTCCTCCGACGTACAGCTTGGTTTCTTTCCAGTATACACATTACTGTGAGCTCTTCATCATAATGGGGGCCTTGCTGGGTCACTCTGGTTTTCCCTGATAATTTTTGATTGCATTTACACGCTGACTGAGGGGCTAGGAGCTCGCTAGATCCTTGACAGACAGACAGGGAAAGAGACCACAGACAGATAAGAACGGTGACAAACTTCCAGCTTTTTCCCTGCCTTCCTGACCTGAGATAAAGGCCTGGTGGGCATTTCCCAGCAAGGGCTCCTTCTAGCTGATTGGTCCTAGCTGGTCAACCATGTTGAGGTTGGTCCTAAACATGTGACCCTTTCTTTGTTTAAGCTGAACAATCCAGAATTAGGGGAGGGAGTCCCATCCCAGGCCACCAGAGCCACTTAAAACCCTCAGCCCTCTGGGAGGAAATTAGTCTTTGGTTTCCAGGTGCCCTCTCTGCCCCCTGGGGGTGGTCTTCTTCTCTGTGTCTTGCTGTGTATACATCTTCACTTTTAATAAATCTGTTGCCTGTCACTGCCTGCTGTGTCTGAGAATTTTGCTGCTTTCTAATTCTTTAATTGGTAGAAAAGATGAACCTGATGAAGATCTGTAGATGGTAACAGGACCTCACTGCGGAGCTCCGTGTCTGACTTCAGGGGAGAATTCCTTTCTGTCAGGAGCGGATGACATCTGAGAGCTCAGACATAGATTTCTTCTTCGGTTGCTCTTGTCCCTTGCCATATTCTTATGTGCCCCATAGCTGTGCCTGTGTTTTGCCAGTGATTACACCACTTGCCCTGGAAGAACCATGCCTCCTGCCAGAGCCTCCTATCTGTGTTGACTTTGGTGCCCAGCCATGGGCTGCTTTCTAGATAGGCACCCTGGGCACTGCTCCAGAGCATAAATGACCTAGGGCTCAATCACATTCATACTGAGACAAGAGTCCCAGAATACCCCAGCTATGGACCATAGCCACTTACTCTCCAGTGATGCCTGTGCAAATGACTCCAGAGGGCAGACCCACACCAGAGTGGCCAGCACTGGCTGCTAAGTAGAAGGAAGTGACCGACATCCACTCCTGGGTCTCAGAGCTGTTACCAGTGTGCTTTTACTATGGGGATCCTGAGGACTTGGATCAAGGTCCTCATGCTTGCGTAGCAGGCACCTCAGTGACCGAACCAGCTCCACTGCCCAAGATCTGGCCTTCTTAAAGCAGTGTCCTAACCCCAGAGCAAGGCTGCTTTTGCCTCAAGCAGGCTGGTCTCAGAGCTCTGTTAACCTCTGGGCAGAACCAGAAATAATTAACAAACTCTTATACAGTCTGTCTTAGGGTGTAGTGATGCCATTTTTAAAAGTCACATTTATCTAGGTCCAGGAAGGTGAGTAGGAGGACCTTGGTCTTCCCGCAGGACAGAGAATTTGGACTGCTCTTCAGTATCGAGAGGGGGAGGGGAGTGGGGGAGGGGGCAATGTGTGGGAGGAGGGGGAGGGAAATGGGAAACGGGGAGGAGGCAGAAATTTTAATTAAAAAAGAATAAAATAAATAAATAAATAAAAAAGTCACATTTATTATTTACACACACACACACACACACACACACACACACACACACACCCCACACTGGGCATATGGAAGCCAGAGGACACTATGAGGGAGCTGGTTCTCTCTTCCTATCATGTAGATTCTGGGGATGAAATTTAGACCATCAGGTTTGATGGACAAGTACCATTACCCAGTGAGCCATTTTGCCAGTCTAAGAACGACCCTGGAGCAGGCTTTGACCATGAGGACTATAATCTCTGGGTTCCCGAGTTGCCTTTTACAGGAAGCCAGTCCTCCTGCAAAACATTGCTCATAAAAGCAGGGAAATGTCTACCTACCCATGCAGATAGGAGCCACACAAGTGTCTCACGTGGCAATACCTAAACAACCAGGGCACAATGTCACAGAAACACTCCCCGAGCGCCAACATATACGCTCTCTCCCATCAAGTCCCCCTCAGAATGTCTCTGTATAGTTTGCTGCTTATGGCCTCGCATACTCCAGACAGATTGTAGTGTGTTTTGTAAACTCTTGATCTCTGCCTCTCCTTGGTCTGGATGGATCCCTTCCATATCATGCATGGTCCCCTCAAGACTAGAAAGGTACAGAATGACCAGCTCAATGGCTGGGGACCCTGGCAGAGGTGTTCTGCCACCCTGTTGTGTCACTTCTCTTTCTTTGTCTTCCCCTAGCTTGCATGCCTGGGACAGACAGGCCTCTCCCTTCTCCTCTCCAGAGAGGGTATTAGAGGACCGTCTTAATCAGGACACTGCCCCATCCCCTTCGTAGAGCCATATGGGATGGACAAGGTACCTGGTCTGGGCAGCTGTAACTAGACACCCTCCGTAATTAGTTGGCCACCCACTGAGAGCTACTTGAAGCTATTTGGGTCATCGGTTAGATCAAGTGAGCCATTGTAGTCCAATGAATGGGAGGCCTTGAATAGTCGGGGAAAACAGCCCTGCCGGAGTCCCAGAATAGGGCATGGGAAAATCTGCATAGACCTGTTCTGCTAGGCAGGCAGCCTTTCAAAGTGTCCCTAGCCACGACACCCTAACTCCCAGGAACAACTCTGGATGTTTGAATTGGTATTGAACATTCTTTTTAGGAATGTTTTTATTTATTTTTTGACAATATATGTGTGTGCAGCATATCTTGATCATATCCACTCCCAATTTTCTCTTCCACAAAAATATCATATGACTTGAAATCTGTTTCCGTTGAAATTCTCTGTATTTATTTTCCAGATTATGGGGGGTTGGGGTGGAATATGCCTCTCCTCTCCTCCCCCTTCCCTCCCTTCCCCTCCCTTTTCCTCTCCTCCCTCCCTTCCTCCTAAATTCATGTGTTCAGTAGGCAGAATCCATAACACAGCAAGAGCCTCAAAGGCTGGGAAGGACTTCAGGTAGCAGAGGGACTAATTTCTCCCTGGTACCAATCTTTGCATTTCAAAGCTGGAGCTGGAAACACTTCTAGTTAAAGCCGTTATGAGAGACAGAAGTCTGACCATGGTTGCTGGGGCTGGCCATGGGCTAGGGATAAGGAGCTAACCTGTGCTCAGTGGGAATGGAGTCTAAGTTCTGCAGGCAGAGAGAAGATGTGCAGGGACAGGGTCATGAAGGTAGCACCACTTTATGCTGAACTTAATACCATTAAACTACACCTAAGATGCCATGCATATTTTACCACAAGGAAAAGAAGAATAAAAAATAAAAACACTTCCAAAGGTTATACAGATTAGAGAAAATAAGGCATCTCTTTGCAGTTACAGGCAGGGCAGACACAGGCTGGGGAGATTTAAAATTTATCCCTCCATGCAGGAATCAGTAGCAACTTTCAGAATGGAGAATGAACTGTTGGCACAAGTTACACCATAGTGGGCCTTTCCCTTTAAGCCAGACTTGGCTATTGTACCATTAAAAATGCTGATACCATCCACGATAGAGACTTTGGGCAGCACATCACGGTGGTTGGGAGACAGGCTTTCATGTAATAGCCCCTTCCAAGCACATGAAGATACCTGATAAAGACCCAAAACATGCAGAAATTAAGACCTTGCTGAGAATTTTCAGATTAAAAATTAGAGAGGTTCAAAGTCACAGAAGAGAACCAGGAAGGAAAATTCATGGCTCAGGACTCTTGGTTTTGTTTTGTTTTGGCTTGGTTTGGGTTTTTCAAGATAGGGTTTCTCTGTGTAACTTTGGAGTCTGTTCTGGCACTTGCTCCATAGACCAGACTGGTCTCAAACTCACAGAGATCCGCCTGCCTCTGCCTCCCAAGTGCCGGGAATAAAGGCGTGCGCCACCACAACTCAGCCAGGCTCTGTTTTCCCTGCAGGCAGAGAGACGGGGTATCTGAGGATGTTCTCCTCCACTGAACACATTGTGCTTTGCGCAGAGCTGGGGTTTTTAATTCAGCAGTGAGTCAGGGAGGAATTGACTGCTAAGATCCTGAGACTAACAAGTCTTACATAGGGTCAAAACCATGCTGCAGCGAGAAGGCTGCAACCTGCTGTCCGGGATAAGAGCTCTTGCCAAGTAAGAAGTTGCCTTGTGAATAAGGAGTTAACATTTGGAGCTTTGAGAGTTAGAAATGTATGTGGGAACGGAGGCAGGAAAGGAAAGGGGAACTAAAGAAAGTTGAATAACCAAATTTTAAAAATTTAAAGGGAAAGGAGCTAAATAAAAAGCAAGGAAAATAAACAAAATACTATGGTGGGAAGAATCTATTTGGAAGTGGATGCAGACCGTGGCAATGCACAAATATACTACAAAGTTAAAAATGTTTACAAACAAAGGAAGAAAGAAACAAATTTGCTGTTGGTTTTTGAATCATGTGACAGTCTTAAGTAGAATTTGTTATTTTGAACATTGACTGGATGAGCCTGGAGGACATTGTGCTGCATGAAGTTACCCAGGCAAGTGGTCCCACTTACATGTGGCATCTTAATGTGAAATCCAGAAGCAGAGCTAAGTGGTTACAGAGTATCCATCTAAAAGGTGAGGCCCAGAAGCAGGGTTACTTAGTTACAGAGCATCCATCTAAAATGTGAGGCCCAGAAGCAGGGCTAAGTGGTTGCAGAGGTGTCCTGGTTAGTTTTTGTTGTCATCTCGACACAATCTAGAGTTACCTAGTGTGATGGTTTGAAGAAAATGGCTCCCAAAGGGAGCGGCACTATTAGGAGGTGTGGTTTTGTTGGAGTGGGTGTGCCCTTGGCGGAGGAAGTGTGTCACTGTAGAGGTGGGCTTTGAGGCCTTTTGCTTAAGCTATGCTAATTATGGAACACAGTTTACTTCCTGTTGCTGGTGGATCAAGATGTAGGACTCTCAGCTCCTTCCCTAGCACCACGTGGTCCTGAATGCTGCCATGTCCCAGCATGATGATAAAACTCTGAACCGTAAGCTGCTGCAATTCAATGTGTCCCTTTGGAAGAGTTCCTGTGATCACGGTGTTCCTTCACCGCAACAGAGACCCTAACAAAGACACCTAGGAAGAGGGAATTCCAACTGAAGAATTGTGATCAGAGTGGCCCGTGGCCATGTCTCCGAGGAACCGTCTTGGCTGATGATTGATATGGGAGTGCCCGTTCCTCTATGAGTGGCACCGTCCATAGGTGGGTGGGACTAGGCTATGTAAGAAAGCCAGCTGAGCACAAGCCAGGGTGAGACCCAGAGGACAAGCCAGAAAGCAGTGTTCTTCATGGCTTCTGCCTGAGTTCCGCTCGGATTTCCCTCAGTGATGGTCTATGACGTAGAACTATAAACCAAATAAACCTCCCTTTCCCCTAAGTTGCTTTTGACCAGAGTGGTTTTTAATCACAGCAACAGGAAGGAACTAGGACAAGGGTCAAGAGGAAAGGGGATGGAAGATGGTGGTCAGGAGGCACAGTTAGACACAAGGAACCAACAGCAGCAGAAATCTGTGGGCAAGGTTGGGAAGACCAGAGTACGATGACCCTCCTTCTGGTTTGGCCTGGTCAGGTGGGGCAGAGCCCTGCTTTTATGTTGGGTGTCCTTCATCGGATGACTCTTCACCTGTGCTAGCTTGCAACTCCGGCCAGCTGGCACTCATTGGAGCTCCCATCTACAGATCAAATGCCATTGCATCTCCTTAGGTTACAGAGAAAGCACACAAACGCTCTGGGAAATGCACAAATGGCATCAAGCCTTTCTCCTTCCTGGAGACAGACAGTTTAGTTTCCCGCTTAGGGCCTAGAAAGTCCAGATTTGTTGAAAAACTGATTGTTCTTTAGTGAGTGTCTTCCACTTGTCTCTTCTTTAAGATTGGGATAAATGTATACCCCACTTGAGAAAAGGCTCTCAAAAGGAAATTTAACTTCATGCCTTTTAGCAAAAAAGAAAAAAAAAAGCAAACAAACAACCTAGGTTAAATCAGTTTTCCTCCAGTTGATTTCCTATGATGAAACAGTAACTTTAGGCCACTGTTCATGAGACAGCCCACTCATCCCCTCCCCTAGAATCTAAGCCTAATCCTAATTCTTCATAGCTGTGTGGTGTAGAAGGTGTCCTCATCAGGGTTACTATTGCTATGATGAAACACTATGACCAAAGCAAGTCAGGGAGGAAAGGGTTTATTTGACTTGCATTTCCAGATTCATCATTGAAGGAAGTCAGGACAGGAACTCAAATACGACAGGAAGGTGGATATAGGAGCTCATACAGAGACCATGGAGGGGTGCTGCTTGCTGGCTTGCTCAGTCTGCTTTCTTATAAAGCCAGGACCACCAGCCCAGGGATGGCACCATGACAGTGGACTGGGCCCACCCCCATTAGTCACTAATTAAGAAAATACCCTACAGGCTTGTCTACAGCCTGGCCTTTTGGAGGTGTTTTTTCAACTGAAGCTCCTCCCTCTTCTCAGATGACTCTAGTTTGTGTCAAGTTCCTACATAACTAGACAGTACAACAAGCTACTTGCCTATGCTTCAGTTTTATTTATTTTTGTGTGGCATTATGTGTGTGTGCATGTGTGTGTACATGTGCACACATTTGTGTGCAAGCCAGAGTTCCTGGGATCTGAATGTCTCCACCGTTTTCCTTCAATGGGTTACAGGTGCAGGTGTCCATACGTGGCTGCTTATTTGTTTGCTTGGGATTAGAACTCAGGTCTTTATGCTTGTGCAGTGAGTCCACTGAGCCATCTCCCCAGCCTCCTGTGTCTCGGTTTTCTAATCAACAAAAGGAGAAAAAAAAAGTCTAAGATATCTGCAAGAACACAGAGTGCTAGAGCCCAAAACAGAAGGCAATGCATTTTCAGTCCCAATGATGTGAACTCTGCAGCCATAGGAAACAGGAAGCAGACACAAACTGGATTCAGCTTCTCCACTGACCACACCATTAGAGATTTGAAATGTCTTTTGCTAATCTGGACAGATAAAACCCAGTGGGCATTCTAGACAGATCCGAGAAACTTCTCTTACCTGCAGAACTATTCTCTACTCTGTTCCCTACTGGGCCAGCCGACTTCTCAGAACACGAGCAGAAAACTGGGTTAGGGACGAAAAGACTTACTACCAAGAAACCAGCAGTGATGTCGTAAATGCTACAAGCAGACAAGCCCTACATCAAGTATTCAGGACACGAAAACTTGGCTTAAAGCCATTTCTGAATGAGCCAAAAATAATTGCCCAAGAGGCTTGGGTTAAAGCCAAGGAAAACATAGGGCAGAGCCACGGAAACATGAAACCTAGAAATGTGTTTGCCTCGAGGTTGGTCCCTCCTGCCCTGTGCCCTATCCAGAAGGAAAGGAGGTGACAGCTTCTGGCTTTGTGCAGGTCTGAGGTAGAAGGTCTTGGTACGGTCATACCTTAGTTCACGAGAGCTGTGGATTTCATTGACTCCCAATGGGCCAAGGAGAGGGAGGCAATCGGAAAGGGGGTGGGGAATTATGGAGTCAACTTTACCCATCATCCTTCATTCCACAAGTCCCAGGTTCCAGGGAGTCAGGTGCTAGGCTGAATGGCGGACTCAAAGATGCAGCAGTCAGTCACGACACTCATATGAGGTAGAGGGAAGGAGGACGGCCGCTCAAAGCCGTAAGTGAATATAGCCGTTCTCCAGCTAATACTGGGACTGTCTTTATAAACCATCACAGGGTGATTATATCATGAAGTGGAAATGCACTATTTACACCTATCCTACAGAACACTACAGTTTAGTTATTAGACTCTACCTTGAATTTTCTCAAAACACAGCAGCCTACATCCCAGAAAAAATTATCTATCATGAAGCCCTCTTTATGAGAAAACACTGAGTATATTGTGAGATTGGTTGGAGATTCTCCTGAACATGATAGAACACTGGTGTGGCATACTTTAAAACCACCTTAGAGTCAGGAAATCTCGACTCAGAGGGTCTGTAGTATAGACACCTCCCTGAAGCCCGTGAGGGACACACTTGGTGTCTTAGGTTTTCTTTTCTCTTGTGGCTGTGCTAACACATCCCAACAAAAGCAGCTTAGGGAGAGGAGGTCTATTTCAGCTCACAGTTCCCATTCCATCACACTGGGGAAATCCAGAAGGAAGCAGCTTCAAACAGCTGGTCACATCACATCTGTAGTCAGGAAAGAGAGTGATGTGTGCTTGTGAACAACTCCTTCTCCTTCCTGGGTCCCATCCCAAGGAACTGTCCCATCCACAGTGGGTGGGTCTTCCCACCTTGATCGACCTGCAAAGGGTAACCCTTAGAGGGGCAGCCAAGGGCTAAGATGACCCGACAGTCCACTGCAGGAGTGCCTAAGGCTTGTGTCTTAGTTAAGTCTGCATTTGTTAAGCTGCCAATTAGCACTACCACTGGCACCAACACTATCTTCACACTTGGTGGTCTGTCTTCTTCAACAGCCGGTTGGGCTACCGTGCGCAAATTGGCAAAGCTCAGGGTGGAGAGGAATTGAGTGAGCTTCAGAGATTTGAGGAGAAGGGCGGTGAAGAATGGGGATCGATCAACTGCTACCAGGAAATCATCTTGGAGGAAGAAAAATGGTTTTAGGGAAACTTCTGAAATCAATGAGATATATAATATAATATAATATCCACCTTTTCAAGACTATTTAGAAAAACCGACATTTTGCACCCAGGCTTCTTGAATCTGCAGCTGAGTTCTAGGGCACAGCAATAGCTTTGTATCCATTAACATGCTTCTTGGGCTACATAAACATAAAATCCATAGTAATAATAATCACGATAGTGACAATAGTAAAGCAGTAACAGTGCTAATAAAATAGTAATAGCAATCATAATACAACAGTAAGTGAGATATTAACAACAATAAGAATAACGTCCCAGCTGATTTTTTTGCCACCTTGACACATGCCAGAGTCATCTGGGCAGATGGAAACTCAGTTGAGGGATTGTCTCTGTTAGACTGGCCTATGGGCATGTGTAGTATTTTCTCGGTGAAGGGTTGATGTAGGAGGGGCCACCCCACTGGGCAGGTGGCCCTGAGTGACGCAAGGAAACAGGCTGAGCAAGCCATGGGGATCAAGCCAGGAGGCAGTGCTTTCCCACGGCCTCTGCTTCAGTTCCTGTCTTGAGTTCCTGCCCCGGCTTCTTTTTACAATGGACTGTACATGATTGTAAGCTGAAATAAACCCTTTTCTTTTCAAGTTGCTTTAGGTCAAGGTGTTTATCAAAGAAGCAGAAATCTAAGATGTTAATAGTCATAGCGATGGTGGTGGTACTGATGGGGACAGCAACAGTGATAATAATAGTAATAACAGCAGTAACGACGGTGCAGTAGTAATGAAAACAGATAACATAACAGTAGCTTGATAGTAACAACAGCACGGATGGTGATGGTGCCCCCAGGGACGAGTGTGTCCTCTCTTAAGCGAAGGAAATCCACCCGCAGTGCAAGGCAGGTCCTTGACGAGAAGACTTGCCTCCTAAGTGACAGCAGTGCTGGCAGCTGGGCTCACTAATTAGCAGTTTTTATTGCAGTAAAATATACATAGCATAAAATTTACCCGTCACATTGCTATAAGGTATGTAATTCAGTGTGCTGACAAGGCTGGGCAGCCTTCACCACTGCATGCTTCCCGGACTTCCCTTCACC
Organism: Chionomys nivalis; assembly: GCF_950005125.1. Classification (NCBI taxonomy): domain Eukaryota; kingdom Metazoa; phylum Chordata; class Mammalia; order Rodentia; family Cricetidae; genus Chionomys; species Chionomys nivalis. Next base: position 3,964,022 of record NC_080099.1, on the reverse strand, counting down.
CCCTGCACGGCCACTAGGCAGACACACACTGTCTGCACACCCTCTGCCCAGCCCTCTCTCTCCACACTGACTGCAGATACTAGTCTCCGTATAATTTTTTTAAGTAGTCTTTGTTTGCATAAGAAACATTCTAGAACCTGCTGGAGCAAAGGGATGAGAACTTCAGGAAGAGGGGCAGCCTTTCTCCATCCATCGCTAAGGGAGCAAAGGGATGAGAACTCCAGAAAGGGGGGCAGTCTTTCTCCATCCATCCCTAAGTGCTGCTGTGGGGCAGAGGAGGCAAAGGAGGCAGTGCAGGTCATTTGCATTTTAAGGACAGAAACATGCCACGGCTTTAGATCAAGTCTGCATCTGTTTGGCACTGTCCTCCCTCATGCTGCACAGCATGACATAAACTCATCATGGAGCTGAGGATGCCCCTCAACTCCTGACCTTTCTCCCTCTACCTCTCAGGTGCTGGGCTTATAGACTCTGCCACCCGGACGAGCTTGTGTGGTGTTTGAGGTGGAAGCCAGGGCTTTGTGGATGAGAAACAAGCACTTGACCCACAGACCAACAGCCTCAATGATAGACTGAGTTGTGGTTGGTTTTGATATTTAATGTGTGTGTGTGTGTATGTGGTGTGCTATATGTGTGCAGGTGCCTGAGAAGGCCGGAAGAGGGTGTCTGATCCTCTCAAGCTGGAGTTACAGGCAGTTGTGAGTTACCAGACATGGCGCTGGGAACTGAACACCAGTCCTTTACAGGAGCAGCAAGCACGCTTAGCCACCGAGCCTCCCTCCAGCCCATAGACCAGGTTGTTGGTTTTCTGCTCTTCTCTTGACCAGCAGCAATGCTCACACATGCTCTGGGTGTAGAAGGACACATTGGTTATTTAGCGAATGTGTTCTAGACTGGAGACAGGGAAAGAACAGCACACTGGGTATTTACAGCAGGAGCCCGTGGGCTTTCTGTTTGAAAGGTGACAGTTTCCAAGCCTAGGAGGTTTTGTTTTTCAGTTAATGCTACACTTTTCTCTCTTAAAGCTTTCCTTCTTTCCTCGCGTGATTTTGTTCAGCCACTTTGTTGTTATAAACTGAATTCTTGTGCCTCTGTAAAATTCATATATTGAAATCATTCCCCAAGTGGTGGCATTCTGTGCTTTGTGGGTGACTAGATCAAAGGACGGAGGCTTCTTGGAAGGGATTAGTGCCCTATGAGAAAGGCCGCAGGATGCTCTTCTGTGTTTTCTCTACCATGTGTAAATATAGCAAGGAGGTAACTGCTGCAGCCTTCTGAGCCCTGGTTGGAACCCAGTCCACTTCCTGCTTGTAAAACTCCACACAATAAGTGGTTATTCTTTGAGTCCCAATCTGTGGTTGTCTGTTACAGCTGTCAAGGATGACTGAGCTCTCAGTAACAGAAGATTAAGGAGGCAGCTGGGAGGGTCACACAGGCCATCATTCCCATCCAGTGTCTGACTACAGCTCTCTTCCTGGGGGTCCGCTACCTAGGAAAGACTCCAGCCCAGGGGTGCTTCATGGACCAGTCTTCTATCGGCCATGCCTGGGAAGTTAGAAGGCCTGGGACGTCTGGGTCAAGATCAGTCCTGAAGCAGCACAGACTCGAGAACCATGTCCTGGTGGGCATAAGGCAACTTTGGGCCATGAGAAACAATAACCTTTACTGGACAATAAAAAATTATCATTTCATAAAAAGAGCACCAGAGAGCATCATGACTTCGGGACAGTTTACGACGTTACAAAGTTGGTGTCAGCCTAAGAATGGCAGGCACATTGATTGAGTGCAGGGAACAATTTATAAACCTAGCACATGGCTTCTCTTCCCTTTTTTAATAATCAGGAGGGGCAATCTTACAGGTTATCTAGAGGTGGCCTTTCTCTATCAAGTTTGCCGTTTTTGTCTTTTCAATAAGAGCCATCCATGTATAGAGGCCTCATCTCTCCAGTTTACAGCCTCTTTATTTTAAAGACCCTTGATCTTGCAGGCAAGTCTGGCTGCTCGTACTTTTCTGCAAACCTGTTTGTGTGTGTGTGTACGGTAGCTTAGAGTTTGAATGGGTTGGACTGTGAGCTAGACCAGCAGCCATTCGCAGAGGCCTAGTCTTTCTCTTCATTTGTAGTTGGATCTAAGCTGCTTCAAGGCACCCTTGGAAATGCCCCATCAGAATTTATTTCTAAGAAGGGCCCATCGCAGAAGCTATGACTCCATCTGGATCTCACTTCCTGCCCCACCCTAACTCCTGTGTGTCCATCCACGAACTTCATCCATCAGCGCAGGCAGCAGTGCTCTCCCAGTGAAACTGACCCTTCTCTTTTCCAAACTAGGGGAGCTGAGAAGCACTTTTACTCACCTAGTCCTCGTCACGGGGCTCCTCTGGCAGTTCCTACACCATCAGCTAGTCGACCGCACAGCCAAAGATTTGTGGTCCCTCACATGCCTTGCTTCAGAGAACCATGGCCTTTAACAGCTACCACAGGCGTGCGATACGATGAGACACAGACGTGCGAGGACACAGGGGCTCCCCGGTGTAAACATCACAGGTGATGGGGACACTCCGGCAGTCGAGCTGCAGGGGTAGCAGCCCCTTTCTCATGGGAGGGTGACAGGCTGCAGCAAGCACATCTTGGCACGGTCACAGACACACCATGACTCTGTGGCCTTGAACTGTTATGCATGTCCATGTTACACAAATTTGGAAGTGGCCTACCTTAACTTTCCCAGGCCACAGCTGCCTTTTCATAGGTGAGGTGCTGAGCAATAAAATACCTTAAAAGCATTTCAAAGTGCTTAGGTAGGAACAGGCTACCCAAGGCACACACACTTGCTCCGCCTCTTTTCCTCCTGGCTCCCAATTTCTGTAGGTGCCAGGGAAAGAGCAGATTAAATCTGACATTGGTGAGTACCGGGGGTTGCACTGTAATGCCGATAAGTTCACTGTGGTATTTCAAGTCGGGAAACATGAGACCATAATATATGAAGTGGAATTCGAAGTACTGACCACGCTCTCCAGGGAGCTTTTAATAGATGTGAGTAGCAGTACTTCTTGAGAACGTGCCCAGAGGTCTGGCTCCAGACACATGCTTTCTGAGTCTGAGAAGTGGAGCCTACGGAGGCGCTATGGTCTGGAATAGTGTTTCTTTGTTTTCCCAGGGCTGGGGTCAGTCTTTTTACTTTCCCAGTCTAGGGTCTGATAGGGCCCGGGTTGGTCGCAATGCTTCTTCCTGGTGTAGGCTGGATGATAGGGTCTCAGCTTATCTCCAAGTGGTCATGTCAGCCTTCAGGCCTTGTTTTTCTGCTGTGCAGATGAGCAGTGCACTTTACCTTTCCGGCTCTCACTGTTCATTACTAGCTTCTTTCGCTAGCGACAGGCCAGGTGCTCCCACGGGTTTGTACACAGGGTTAGGGCGGAGGACTGGCATGAACCTGGGAGCTTAAGGGTGCTTGTCATATGAGAAAGCTCAGGACATATATGCAAAATGAGGAAATGTGCTCTCCACCGACTGTCTAATGTGGGGACATGAATCTACTTCTAGCTAAGCGAATGCTGTTCTGTTTTTTTCCCATGTGAATTGGGTATTGTTATTTCAAGAATTGTGTTGGAATTTGGATTGCGATTGCACTGAATCCGTAGATTGCTTTCAGTAAGATTTTTTTTTTTACTATGTTAATCTTACTGATCCATGAGCATGGGACATCTTTCCATCTTCTCTCCATCTTCTGATACCTTATCCAATTTCTTTCTTCAAAGACTTGAAGTTTTTCCCATACAGGCCTTTCACTCGCTTGGTTACCCCAAGACATTTTATGTTCTTTGTGAATATTGTGAAGGGTGATGTTTCCTTGATTTCTTTCTCAGCCCACTTTTTGTTTGTATATAGTAGGGTTACCATTTTTTTTTTAGTACATCTTGTATTCATCTACTTTGCTAAAGGTGTTTATCAGTTGTAGGAACTCCCTGGTAGTATTTCTTGGATTGCTAAAGTATACTACATGTCATTTGTAAACAGTGATACATTGACTTCTTCTTTTCCAATTTGTACCCCCTTGATCGCTCTCTCTTTTCTTTCTTTCTTTTTTTTTCTTTTGTCTTATTGCTCTAGCTAGAACTTCAAGTACTTATATTGAATAGATATGGAGAGTGTGGACAGGCTTGTTTTGATCATGACGATGAGGTGGGTGTGACTGCACAGCACAGTAGGACTTAGAGGAGCAGAATCTAGTAGGTGTTGGCAGTCAGGTCACTCCACAAATTCTCTCTCTCTCTCTCTGTGGTTTTGGTTTTTCAAGACAGGTTTCTCTGTGTAGCTTTGGTACCTGTTCTGAAACCAGCTCTTGTACACCAGGCTGACCTTGAACTCACAGAGATCTGGCTGCTTCTGCTTCCCTAGTGCTGGGATTAATGGCATGCCCACCAGCACCTGGCCCAAATTTAGTTTCTTAAAGTAAAACTGTATACTTCAGTGCATGGTAATTCTCCTAGAACCTGTCTATGAGGACTGGGTAGAACTTCATGATGAGTGCTTACTTAGGAAGTTCAGGGCCCTTGGTATGATCTCTAGCACTGAAAAAAAATCTGTACATGTAGAATGAAATACAGTATCAAGGATTAGATCCTAGAACAAGAAAAGAGCTAAGAACAAACTAGTCCAGTGGGGTGAACATGGGCTATGATGAGTAAAAGAGAAAGAACTGATGATGTCTAGCCGATGGTCTGGACACCTGTGTTAGATGCAAATGAACATTCTGAAGGCTTTGGAGTCTTTACAAATGAGGACACAGGTGCAGAGGCCTTGAGAGAGGCCAAGACCACGTGGACATAGACATGGGCACTGCTCCCCTGTGCTCCACTGCACTCCCCTGTGCTCTCCTGTGCTCCACTGTGCTTTCCTGTGCTCCCCTGTGCTCCACTATGCTCCCCTGTGTTCTCTTGTGCTCACCTGTGCTCCACTGCACTCCCCTGTGCTCTCCTGTGCTCCACTATGCTTTCCTGTGTTTCACTGTGCTCCCCTGTGCTCCACTGTGCTCCTCTATGCTCCCCTGTGCTCTCCTGTGCTCCCTTGTGCTCCCCTGTGCTCCCCTGTGCACTAGCGCTGCTCCTCGCCTCCCTCCTGGGGTCTTCCGGGGGTGCCACTCTCTGTTTTAGTAGTGCCCCCTGGGTCTCAATAGTGCACATTTCTAACCAAGGGTTATGCTGCTTACAAGGAGACCTCTCCCCCAGTGTACTGCCTCGCAATTCTAGACCCCCAAGACCATCCATGACACAAGGAGCCTCTCACCCAGTGCATTGCCTCCCAATTCTAGCCTCCCCCCCTGAATCATCATGACACAAGGAGACCTCTCCCCAGTGCACTGCCTCCCAATTCTAGCCCCCCCATCATCCATGACACATGTATGGTTGTGTAAGAATAGTGTTGGAAACACCAAGGTAGCCTGGTTGCCAGGGCAACAGTGTCCTTTGCCCTGAAGAGCATGTTTTCTATTCATGGTAAAGGAATCACAGGCATCAATAATTGTAGACCTTCCTTGCTTGCTGGACTTGCTCTGAGCCATGGGTCTAGGGCTAGGCACAGACTTATAAGTCAGAAATTCACTCCACCCCCAGAGCAACGAAGAACGGGATCCTCTGATGTTTGCGATTGCCTTGGGATGGGGCTTGGCTTCCTTCTGGGTTGCAGCTGCTCAGTTATTCTTTCTGGAAATCTGTGCTACAAAAGCTAGAGTTCTGTACTCTCCTGAGCCTTCACAGGCTGCAAATCTTCACCTGTAGAGTTGGACCAGTCTGTCAAAGGCTCCATGCTCCTTACTTCCCAAAATACCCTTTGCAGCTCCTTTAGATAATTCTCTTTCAGAAATCATTTTTATTTGTCTTTCAGATTTTAGGGTTCCCCAGCTTTTCTCTCCTCTTACATTTTTCACCTATTTTTTTTTTATATTTTTCTTTGGTTTCTGGACTTGTCCTCCTCTACATTGTCTTTTCTGGCCATGTCATTTGAGGTTTTATTTATCATCACATTTTCTCAGTTATTTTTACTTCCTCAGTGTTAAACCACTGTGATAAACACCATTGAGACATATGGCTTTTATTGCAAAATGTCTGCCAATATTAAAAATGAATCTCTCCTTGATCCAAAAATTACATTTAAAATAATTTATTTAGCAGATAGCCTGGCAGATATGGGAAATAGTATATTTCTGAGAGTAACTTTGGCACTGTGGGGTATAATATTCAAAGAGTAAAAATAAGGCTGGAGTCCTAGCTGAGGTAAACATTTGCTCAGTACAGGAGGGCTTCAACTTGATCCCCAGCACAGAGGGGAAGAGCCCAAAGCATAAAGACAGCAGTGTTGACAATGGGATTAAAATATTCATCAGTAGAGGACTGACCAAACTCTCAGACATTTAAGGAGGGAATACTATGTAATACTTAGTTACAGAGAGATCTCCGGCTACTGATAGATGATGATCAGAAAATTTTTCAAAGATGCTGCTATGGAGAGTGGACTGTGGGGGGAGCAGGGATATTCTTGGACATGTGTAGGATGTCTCTAGAAGGATATAAAAGATGTTGGTGTTATGGAATAATCTTTTTGTACATTTTGTCCCTTTGCCAAGACACCTTCTGATTGAATTAATGAAGAGCTAACTGGCCAATATTTAGGCAGAAAGAGTTTATTCAGGAGAGTCAAACAGAGAGGATGCTGGGAAGGAGAAGGGTGGAGTCAAGGGAATCTCTAGCCAGATGATGAAGTACATGATGAACATGCCATACTGAAAAAAGGTACCACCACATGGCAGAGCATGGATAAGAAATATGGGTTAACCTAAGATGGAAGAGCTGGTTAGTAACAAGCCTAAGGTATCAGCCAAGCATTTGTAAGTAGTAGTAAGTCTCAGTGTGGTTATTTGGGATCTGGCCGGCAGGGCAGAGATGACTGGTAGACCAAACAAAACACTCTGCCTACAAATGGTGCCCAACATGGGGCTTCAGATATAGCGATTTTGTTTATCATTTGTTATAAAATAAAACTCAGGAACAAATATTAAAGATAAAAACCTGAGATAATTGAAAGCAACCATGACATACACCACTACCATCTGCTTCCCAGCTCAAAAGGATCATGCAACATTCTGGCTCTGTTTCTTCTTCCCAGGATCCTTTTTCTCCCCAGTCTGTCAGGGAACTAACCTGTGATCCATCCCAACCAACTGAATATGAATGCAGCCTTGTGAACTAACACTTGACTCCATTGGACATACAACCACATGTTGTAACATGTTGGTAACTATCAAATACCGGGAGAAAACTGTGTATGTAAAAGACAAGGGTGGGAAGGAAATTTGATTTTCCTCTCTTTTTTATAACCCATGAATTTTGTAATACAAAATATCTCATCACAAATTTAAAGTGTTATATAGACAAATAAGTTAATAAAATGAGACATTTGACAGATAAGAATGTTGAATTCTGTGAAGCGCATGACCGCTTAAGGAAACAGAAAGAAATGGACACAAGCTCTACACCCTCATCATAACTATGAACCATTCTGTGCCTGTAGTCTGTGGCTGATCTTCCAACACACCCTGTCTCTGTAAAGGAAGTCACAGCTGCTAGGTAGGAAGGGCCTGGGATGCTGGGGGTTGCTTTTCTTTTGACTCTCAGTAGGACTGGAAACTATTAACAATTGATGGGGAAAGAAGGAAGAAATATTGTCTTCTTTTAAACTGTTTCTAAGCAACTGGATAATCCTTTTAGCTACCAGATTTCAGGATTCATAAGCTATTCTGTGCACCCGGGGTACATACTGCTGCTGAAGGCAGGGAAGTTTCCACATCATCCACCTGAAGGTTATTGATCGGTAGCCCTTTGATCTGCTCTGTCCTCACTTCTGCCTTCTCATTCTTCGACTGAGTTTTAAATTTTGCTGATAACACTCTAACCATCAGTTCTTTTATTGCTGTTTTCTTTCTGAAAAACAATCTTACTCATGTTTATAGACAGAGCATTTCTCTCCTCTCTGAGAAACAACCGCAGTATTTTGGCCTCTTCCTACGGTTGCACTTCTCTACATGGCTGTCTTAGGTCTCAGCTGTTCTCCATCTTGAAAATCAGGTCCTCCCAGTTGGATCTAAGGTTGGAGCTCTGAGCATTTGGAAGGTTTTGAGCAGTACTCAGCTCATGTGATCTGCTGAGCTTTGTAGCTGAGCATCCTGGATTCTGACAGTTGTTGGGGAATATTGTTCTGAGGTGTGTTGTTGCTTTTGTTTATTCTGCATTTGTTTGACTCTGTGAAGCTGTGATTCTCTGCCTGTCTAAAACACTTGATGGTCTAATAATAAAGAGCTGAACGGCCAATAGCAAGGCAGGAGAAAGGATAGGTGGGGTTGGCAGGCAGAGAGAATAAACAGAAGGAGAAACAAGAAAGAAGAAGGAGTAAGAGACCAAGGAGAAGAGGACTCCAGGGGCCAGCCACCCAGCTACACAGCAAGCCATGGAGAAAGAAATAAAGGTACACAGAAAGAGAGAAAAATCAAAGTCCAGAGGCAAAAGGTAGTTGGGATAAGTTAAGTTAGAAAAGTTGATTAGAAACAAGTCAAGCTAAAGCTGGCCATTCATAACTAAGAATAATAATCCCCTCTGTGGGTGATTTATTGGAGAGCTGGGTGGTGTCCCCACAAAAGCCAAAAGAGTAAAAATATCATACAACAGGTAGTGTCTTTAGGATATTATCTGCTGATTTCTTCAGATTTCTGAGCAGAGCTTATTGTCAGTTGCTGGAGGCCTTGACCTCTGAGAACAACTTGGAGGAAGTTGAAGATCTCAGTATTAGGACAGCTCTCTGGGATATTGAACCAATAGTTCTATAGTTACTCAAGGAGTAGCTTACATTTATGGGGCTGCAGACAGATCCATCCTTGACAAGAGTTGTGAGATAGGTTGAAGACCTGTTCTGTGGCCTGATTCAGGGTTGCTTTCTTTGGAAAGGTGCAGTCTGAGGAACGTGACCATGCAGAGAAACTGGAGAGGGTGCAGAGCCTCTTGGGAGATGACCTAGTGGCTAGCGTGATTTGTCTTACTCTCTACAGTGAGTGGAGGCCAGTGCCCACCCCTAGTTTGAATTTGCTGCTCCTATTGGTAGTCTTTGAGGTTAAAAACTTTGGGCATTTTTGGGGGTCTCCTATTGAGTTTTCAAGTCCACATAGAGGCCTGAGTTCACGCCTGGAGGGTGGAAGGAACTAGCTGGGATGGGGTCCCAGTGTGGAATGGCTAATGTGCCCTTCTAGGGATTCTGATGCAGCCAATGTGGTTGGAAATTCCTTTGGGTTTTACCTACAGTATTGATACTGCTGACATCCTTTGTGAGTGTCAGAGGCTTCCTGTGGACCCATTCCTCCAGGAATCCCAGTCATCACAGACCAGATTTGAGCTGTGCTGGCAGAAAGTGCTATGCACACTTGCTCCACAAGCGAAGTTCACACCAACTGCATCCTCACCAGGGTGGACATAGTGGCAGCCAGAGCTTACCAATGCAGTTGTCTTAGTTAGAATTGCTATCACTGTCATAAAACACCATGACCCAAAGAAACTTGGGGAAGAAAGGGTTTATTTGGCTTACACTTCCATATCACTGTTTATAAATTGATGGAACTCAGGACAGGAACTCAGAGAAGGAGCCTGGAGCCAGGCGCTGATGCAGAGGCCATAGAGGGGAGCTGCTTACTGGCTTGCTCCCCATGGCTTGCTCAGTCTTTCCTATAGAACCCAAGCCCACCATTCCAGGGATGGCACCTCCCACAATGGGCTGGGCCCTCCCTCACCAATCACTAATTAAAAAATGCCTTTTAGGTTTGCCTTTAATCCCATCTTATGGAGGCATTTTCTCACCTGAAATTTTTCTCAAGGTGAAAAGACCAAATTCACAATTGTCTAATTGAAGCGAGTTGTGTTGTTGGTCATCAGGTTGTTTCAGCGTAATTGGGCTTTCTGAGAGCAGGCCCTCCTGGCTTCTTGAAGTCCCTTTCACGGGAGAGATAAAGGGGTGAGAGAGTCGGCCGTTCTACATTGTTAGAGAGACGATATGAAAGGGAAGGACCGAGGGTGAGGATGTAGATCATTCGAATGGTGTCGCAAGCAGTTAACCTCAGATCTAAGAAACAGGAATTTATTCTTAATTAGAAATAGAAACCTTAACTTGCAAGGGCTTGACAAAGGACAAACAGGAACTTATTCTTAACCGTCTTAGCTGCAAGCAGAACCCATAACCTGCAAGTTATATTGTTCCTGTTGCGTGTCATAAGGCTCTCCTGACTCGGATGACTCCAGCTGGTGTCCAGTTGACAGAATCAGTAAGCACATAGGAAGAGGCCCTATAAAATATGCAGAGTGAAGGGCAGTGTACTGTATGGGCAGGTCTCTCTCGTATAACAGATTTGATCAACAGAGTTACGTTTACTAATAAAAGTACATGTGGGTAGGCTTAAGGATTCATGAGAAGTTGCTAATACGGATTGCCTTGAAGACAAGAATTGAGGTGGTAATAACTGCACCCCAACCCTGGAAACCACAGCTTTAGGGTCAGCTCCATGCCTGGGGACTCTCTGAGAGGCCCTTAGTGCAGCTGGTGGGTTCCCTTCTACCAGGAATGGCCGAGGGAAGACAGCACGACCTTTTCAGAGTCTGGGGTCACACTCCTTGCTTCCCATTGGTGAGGAAGAGATACTCTGCTGTTTCCCTGAAGTCAGATGGTGAAGACCAATGAGTCCCCTAGGAGGTCCCCAGTGTCTGCAGGAACAGGATACAGTAAATCCTTCCCCACTGGATGTCTGTGTGACACATGAGGTTCATGCCTGCTGCCCTGACGCAGAACTGTGAGCAAAGATGGTGGGTACATTGTAAAAGGACAATCGAGACGGGGCAAGGAGTGTGGTCATAAAGTCCTATCCCCCAAGAGAGGTCCTGGAGAGCCAGCGAGTATGCCAGACCACCCTGGAAACAGGGTGCAAGACCCAGGGGACTGTGGGTAGGACAAGACTGCTGCTCAGTTATGTGCATATCAATGCCACACATCAGAACCTCAGCCAGGATCAGCCAGGTGCCAAAGTCTCCGATTCCCTATCCCGGTGTATGTGTGTGTGTGATGTGTATGTATTATGTGGGGTGCGGTGTGTGTGTGTGTGAGTGTGATATGTATGTGGTGTGCAATGTGTGTGTGTGTGTGTGTGTGTGTGTATCTATACAGCAACAAGCTAGCATTCCGCCGATCTGCCACTGGCCTGGGTTCCTGAAGTGAAAGACATGCGACTATTTCTAATCTTTATTTACCCAAATAAATGGAAGTCCTGGCCCCTGAGTCCCCACACTATGAAAGAACTACTTGGGTGTTTTCCTATTACTGCACTCCCAGGTGCCCAAACCTTGTCCGAACAGAACCCGAAAGCAGCATTTCCTTGCTTCTGGTCAACTAAACTAAGAGTTCCACTCTGTTTGCATTAAAGCTCTCCAGGAAACTGCTTTCCCATGGCGTTTTTCACAAGGTGCAAATAGCCAGTCCCCTGTCTAAGTAGCACCGAAGGCAAGAACTCACATTTACATTTTGGTCAAGGGAAACTGAGTCTCAGTCAGGGTGATGCTCCACAGCCAGACAGGCATCACGGCAGATGAAGGGGAACACAGAGGTCCTGGGGGGCGATTTTAGTAGTGAGCAGAATTACATACAATGTCTTCCTGAACACCAACATTGCCACTGTTTCTAGGGCTGAATCACCTGAAAGATGCCAACAGTAGACATCTTGACACACCTGGACACAGCTGGAAAAGGCTTCACCTGCCATGGCTCTAGGCAACTGATAGCGCTTCTACTCGCAGGAAGGAAACGCAGACCTGTAGCTCATTCAAATCTCAGGGTTTTTTTATTTGCTATTTTTTGTTTTTGTTTCTTGCCCAGGTTTCAAGAAGGTCTCTGTTTAGGGCTCTGTGGATTACATCTATTTTGGGCTCATTCTTACCTGAATTATTATGATTCTATAATAAGCAAACCTTCAGAGTACTCTGGGCACAGTGGTCCTTGCTGTTGGGTCCCATTGCTGGGAAACATCTGCTGTTCTTTTCTTTCCTTCCCCTCTGTTATTTTAATCATGAGGATGTCTGTTTTCCTTTCATCTGGAGGAAAGGGCGGCAGATGTGCGAAACGGCGTCATTAGCTTGGGAACAGAGACCCATGCTCCCTCCATCCGTTCTCTTGTCTCAGCACAGCCTGTTATCCTAGCTCCAGCCGCCTGTCTCATCCCTCCATTCTAGCCAACCTGGGTTCCCCGCTCCTACCAACACACCTGGGCACTATGCATCTTCAGTTTGAAAATGTCTGTTTCTCAGTTCTCTCACATCTGCAGCTCACTGAGAAATCCTCCCTAATGATCTAGTGAGAGGCGCACTCCAGAAGGCAGCTCTGTCATCTAAGTGCTGGTGGCAAATGCCCCCTTGTTCTTCATTATGCCGCACACGAGATCATGCCGTACACGAGTCTTCTTCCCTGGGTCCTGTGGAACAGCCTGTATCTTTGCTAACTCTAAGCTATGGAAGCTGTAACTGCAACTCTGAAGCCCTGAAACCATTAGGGGGCACTGGACAGAAGATGCTACCCATGGTTTCCCTTACCCGGGGTCTCTGGATTTCAGTACAGCTCACGTTTTCCTCTGAGACTCTTCATTCCCTCAACAGATGCCTTGCTGGTCGCATCCATTCTCTACTCCCCTCCCATTGGTTCCTTCAAATATGTTCCTCTGTGGATTTCTTTCCATTTAATCATTTTAGATAAAACTATCCACCAGCTTCAAAGTCTTTTAAGTCCACCTTGAAAAGATGAGGTAATCCCAGCACTCGGGAGGCAGAGGCAGGCAGATCTCTGTGAGTTCGAGACCAGCCTGGTCTACAAGAGCTAGTTCCAGGAAAGGCTCCAAAACCACAGAGAAACCCTGTCTCGAAAAACCAAAAAAAAAAAAAAAGAAAAAAGAGAGAGAGAGAGAGAGAGAGAGAGAGATGAGGGAGGCTGTAATAGAAGGCCAGAAGAAACTAGAAACTTCCAAAGCACACTGCTGTTGAAAAGTAAGAACTCTCATGCCTGGTAAGCAGTGACATTTATACGTGACCTGATTTTTAGAAAACTTGTATAAAAGACTCATGGAATTTTGGCTGCACCAGGGCCTGGTGGCTGTGCCAACAGTTCACATGAAATAAAAATGTGGAGAGCATGTGAATCGTCATTGCCCTGTCTTGGCTGCATCATGCATGAGGAGGTTCCTATTTCCATTAGAGATATTAAGAGTGGAATGACATTTCTTCTCATCAGACTGTGGTTAAATGGTTTGTGGGATTCAAAGATGCAGCTGGGTGAAGAAACAGAACACAAGGGTGATCGCTACCACAGAACTTTCCAAGATGTTAACAAGAAATGTAAATGTGATATTTCAGACAAGTGGATACAAGTGGCTAGGAATTCCCAGCTAAGTGGTGATGTGGGATTCCCCTCTGTATGCTGTGAATATCATTGGTTAATAAAGGAACTGCTTTGGGCCTATAGCAGAGCTATAGGGGAACAGAGCTAGGCAGGGAAAACTGAACTGAATGCTGGGAGAAAGGAGGCAGAGTCGGACAGAAGCCGCGCCAGACACAGGCTGGAACTTTACCCAGCAAGCCACAGCCTTATGGCAATCAATACACAGATTACTAGAAATGGGTTAAATTAAGATGTAAGAGTTAGCCAATAAGAAGCTAGAGCTAATGGGCCATGCAGTGATTTAATTAATATAGTTTCTGAGTGGTTATTTCAGGGCTGAGCAGCCAGGAACCGACAAACAGGCTCCTCCAACAAAGTGGTAGAGACATGGTTTTAGCACCCAAAGAAGTACACTTCCTTTATTTTGGGGGGGGGATGGAAGAGTTTATTTTGGCTTATGGTTCCAAAGAGATAGAGTTCATCATGGTTGCAGAGGCACAGTAACAGGCAGGGGAAAGTAAAGCACAGTAGCAGGATACGGAAGCTGGTTGCTCATATTTCCGTCCACACATTGGACACAGATTGAGAACAGCAAATGAGGTGAAAATGTAAACTCCAAAACCCACCCCTAATGATATGTTTTCTCTACCATGGGTCCAATTCCACAGAGTCCTCAAATAACATCACCTATGGTGGCTCAGCCATTTAAGCCCAGCACTTGGGAGGCAGAGACTTGTGGATTTTTGTGAGTTCAAGTCCAGCCTGGTCTACAGATGAGTTCCAGGACAGCCAGGTCACCACTGCAATGAAGAAACACACTTCTACAGAGAGTGAGAGGGCTTCCAAGCTGGCTTAGGTTAAAACTGTTGCAAACCACCAAAGGACTGCTACCCCTGCTCAATAGCTGCTCTGATTCATCCCACCTCCCCTTTCAAACTGTGATGTTCTGGGTGACAGAAATTACTTTGTTTCTTCTTTTAAAATATTACCAAATTGCTTAAAATTTGGGATTTTAAGTATTTACAGGAGTTTAAGCTACAGACTTCAGGATTTTTTTTTAAAGTTAAAATATATACTTTTATTCTTTCAAAGTTTCATAATTTATTCAACGTGTATTGATTATAGTATTACATATTAACTTATTATTATACCTTTACCTCCTTCAGCTCCCCTACTGCAGTCTCAGCACATCTTCCGCATAACTTCATGTCTATTTTACTGTTATTAATAACTCACTGAGTACAATTATTGCTGTCCATATGCTCACTGGTGTTTGGCCATTTACTGGGTCATGAGCAACCTACCGGTAGCCACTTGTCTGAATGAGAGTGACTGTCCCTCCCTCGGCAGCTATTAACTGCCTCGTTCCTTCCAAAGGGGCGGCCCCCAAGGCTCCTTCCCCGTTTGTGCTGAAAGTTTGGCTAGCAGATAATCACAGTCAACCATGTCATGTCGTGTTCAGACAGACTTTAGGATTCCTCCACAAAGCCGCTGCTTTGTCCTGCTCCCAGCATGGTTGAAGCCACCTGTTACACAACATGGTTAAACAGTGTTGGGAAACAGATGTGGTGAAACCCGGACTTGCCATTCTGACGTGCTGAGCTCTGACTTGAAGGCCCCCCTTCCAGACGTCGGCATAATTAGGGAAGGGCAGAAGGTGAGGACCCTGGGCTCAGGTCGCTTCCTATGGCCTTGTTTTTAACTACTCATTACGTACTTATTTTAACTACACATCATCTAGCTCATGTTCCCAGATCAACATGTGATTTTTACCCCTTCTTTATCAAACAATAGCAAAGAGCTGTGACCCAGGGTGATATCAGATGCCAAGATTTTTATATCTAAGTCTTCAGCGAGGAAAGGCTTTAATTTGTGGTACTATTTTGCTTTGAGAGGGTAGGAGTTTAGGTTTGAACTCGAGACATGTACATCTTTCTTTAGATGTACCACACTCGTGGGGAAAGAGTTTTCTCAGTGCCCCAGCTTTTGCTCAGTAGCAGCAGGTTATAGTTGCTGTAGCCAGACCTGCGTTTCTCAGACTGTGCTTCTTTAAGTTCTAGAACACTTTTCTTCCCTAGAGATGGATTGATGTGGACTGCACTGTTGTGATTTTATTACTTATTCCTGTGGAGATGATGTATAGAACCTCCTGGGTGACTCTAAAAAAAGATCTCTGGGTTTGGGAGGACAAATACTACATAGCTTCTCTCCTCTGGAAAAGATGACTCAAAAAGAAAATGGAGAGACTATTGACAAATGGGAAGTGAAAATAAGGAAGACAAAAGGAAGGTACAGTCAAGTGAGGGTGGGGCTAAGGAAGGAAGCAACTGGGCCCAGTGCAGGGCGGGGTATAAGAGCATCAGTGTTTCCCTTGATGCAGTGTTTAGAACAAGGCAGACCTGGGAAAGGGATGGATGCTGGGCATACACTAAAGCAAATTTCCGTGAAGGATTTTTTAAATTAATAATTATTATCATATACACACATGTGTATATATGTGTGATATGTGTATATATGTGTGTATATATATATGTGTGTGTGTGAGTGTGTGTGTGTGTGATATGTGCATCTCTTTGTGTTTTTCCGTCTGTGAGCTTGCAGACATCCCATAAGCCCCTGTGGAAAACAGAGGCAGCTTGCAGAAGTTGGTTGTCTTCTTCCACAGTGGGTTTCAGCGATCGAACACGGGTCATCGGGCTTGCTCAGTGAGTGTTTCTAAGTGCACCGCCTTACCAGCTCTGGGAATACTTTTCTTTCAACGTGTATGGCTGCATCTACTGTTGGCTATGCAGGGCACGGGTTACCAGCTCCTTGCAAGGGAGCCTCCTGAGGGTGCAGCAGAGTGGGGTGAATTTACTGAAGGCCAAGGTTCTGAGCAAGGGGTTTTGCGAGCCCATACTTCTTCCGTGAGTGGTAGGTAACTTGGATTTGGGCTGCGCAGTAACAAATGCGTCAGGACCTGACATTCCCACTCCATTCACCGAGTGGAGATGTCAGTTGCTGTCCCTATGAATGATGCCGCCATCCACCTGCTGGACCACAGTGAAAACCTTAGGCATCCATACCTTGCTCTTCCCATGGTCTCAAGAGAGGGGCTATTGGGAGGCCCTGAGGGAGCAAAGTGAAGCTCTGGAGAAATATTACCAATCTTCATAGTTTCCATGTGAGCCCACACCTCAGTTCCCCCCTTGTGAATTACGGGAGCTGGATTTCTGTGGAGGAAGGCCGCTTTCTACTCTAACACTGGCACATAGTACACAGCAGGCAGCTTAGAGAGATGCTGAAAAGTCCCCCGGACCATCTCCATACACCCAGCAAAGTTACTGATTAATTAAAACCAGTAGAACAGTTTGATTTGTAAATCCCCCTTTCTTATTCCCTGATTCTCATCCCTTGGGAATTACATGGCCTTGCTAGAGAACCATCTTTGAATATCTCAAAGTCCCCCTCTGGACGTAAGCAGTTTCTCTATATTTTGAGGCCTCCAAAGATGAGGCTGCCCGTCAAGAATGTCATGGGTCCCAGGATGAGGTGGCCATACTGCCTTCCCAGGCAGGACAGGTAGAGATGGTGAGCATGCCTGTGTGCATGTGTAGAGAGAAGGGCAGCAAGGCATGCTGGTTAATGTTCTCCTTGGCTTCATACACCTCACTGAGCCGATCCAGCAGACGGACTATTCAGTGGTCTCTGGAAGGAGACCCTTCCTGTGCCATGCTCATGTTCTATTAGGCAGGGAAAGCCAAAGCCGTACCTTCTGATGAAAACATTTTCTGATGATGTGGAACAAACATTCTGTTTCTCATCATCCCTCAGAACTGAGCTGCACTTGAAATCAGGTTAACAAGAGCTAAATTTAATCATCGTGTGACCGGATTGGGCACTCGCATCCTGGGGTATCGGGTATCCTACTTTCTGTTGCTCTTCTCGGTTTCATCTCCTTATTTCCTTAGGGACTGCAAAGCTATGGGGCAGCAAAATAATGAAATGTGGTAAATCTGGTCAGAGAAAAAATATGACTAAAACACTTCCCTTTGGTTCATTTCTATAACCCCATATTAAGTGTAGGTTATTTTGGTTTACAAAGTACAAAAGCCAGCTCTTAGAAGGAAAGAGGCAGGCAGAATTATTGCTTTGCAGGTTACAGGGATTTCTCTACTTTATAACATATAAAGGTCCTTATATATAATATACTTATATGTCTTTATTATAATATATACTTACATATTATAATAATATGCATTTATTTATTATACTTACATATTATAATAAATACATATTATTAAAATATAATTATTTATTCCCACATGCACAGTTTTGCTGAGCTTTCATAGAATTGTCTGAGAGGGCATGTCATTGGTCCCCAGCACACACAGAGGGCTCTTCTGCACTCAATGCTTCTGTCCTCACCACTGGCCAACTGTATGGGTCTGGAGACCAGAGGGGGCCAGGAAAATGTGTCACTCTGAGAAACTTTGGACTCGCTGGTGAAGGAGACGAGTATCTGGCCTTTCTGTTGGTAACTGTAGAAAGTAACACTGTTTCTCGGGTAAGTCTCAGCTCAGCAATGTAAGCTAAGATCTCATCCTTCTAAGCAATCAAGCTGTAGACACTATTGTTGATGCCCCGGAAACCCGTACCCTCCAGTTGGTAGGCTCTGCCCTTCACAAGACACCAGGACCATTTTGTAACTTCCTTTCTTGCACCCACAGTGGTCCTGACATTTATCAACTGCCAGGATTCTGAGCTGGTCTCTCACCTTCTCTCCTATTCTCTGAGCCCTAATCTAACCATGCCACAGCAGCTACAGTAACCTGCCAAACCCTGTCAGATTGGGCCACTCTGTGGAATAAAGCAAACGCTCTTCACGGGCCCATGGGACCCGGTGTGGTCAACTTCATCCTCCCCTCTGGCTTCTCTACTCCAGCCACTCTAGGCTCCTCGGTGCTCCTTGAACCACAGGCTGGTTTTGTGCCTAAGAACCTCATCTTTCTTCCCCTGCTGTAAACCAACGTCATCACCCTCTTAAAACCTCACAAGTGCTTGACACATGGCAAGTACTTTAATGAATATCCCTTTTCTTTTCCCAGACAGGGTTTCACTGTGTAGTCCTGACTGTCCTGGAATTCTGCAGACCAGGCTGGCCTCAAACTCAGAGATCCACCTGCTTCTGCCTCCTAAGAGCTGAGGTTAAAGGCATACACCACTACCACCCAGCTAATGAGTAACTTTTTAAGATGAAATGAAGATATTTTGAGAGTAAAACTCTATGACATACTAAGGACCTAAGCTGGCTTAGGAAATGAACTACAGTGGGAAGGAATTTGCAGGGTCCCTTAGCCAGCCCATCTCTGTACAGTCACTCTGACATCTGAAAAGTACGTACATTTGAAATGCTCTAACTGTCATCTGAAATAATATACAACATGAACATTCTAAACATAAACACATAAGGGTCATGCATCTTTAAATCTTTTTATTGATTATTTATAATTATCAGCAAATAGTCATATATTAGCATGTCCAGAATAAAAGTAGATCAATGCAGTTTGAAAACAGAGAGTGAAAATTGGTTGGTAAGCCAGACAAATAAGAGTCATTCAATGAGATGCTCAAGGTTTTATCTTGTGACAGATACAATAAATAAAGTAATAGACACAAATAAAGTAAAAATAATTGTAATATATAATAAAAACATAAAACCAAATACAATTATAGCAAGCAGCTAATATACATGAGAAATATTTTTACATAACTATAAATGTGATTCTTGGCATTGAGTTTTGCCTATTTTCATAAGTTTGTTTTGGTGTGGTGGTTGATTTCTAAATCTCTGGATACAGGCAAACATAAAATCGCTTATTGTTTAGCCCTGAAATGGCCCTGTAATGCAGAATTTTAAAAAGTAAGGATTTTTGGAAGGGGTCCAAACTACAAACAAAGCATCAAGACCCTATAGAAAGTAAAATCTTTTTTTCCCAATTGACTGCAATTATTTTGGCTCTCAGAAATTGAAGTCTTTTAAAAACATTTATTTTATGTTTTGAGTGTTTTGCCTGTATATATATATATATACATATATATGTATATATATATATATGTGTGTATGTATGTATGTGTATCGTGTGTGACTGGTGCCTGGGAGGTTGCAGAAGACGTCAGATCCCCTTGGAGCCTGAGTACAGATGGTTGTGAGCAGCTCTATGGTGCTGGGAAATAAACATGAATCCTTGACAAGAGGAGCAACTGCTCTTAACTGCTGAGTCATCTCCAGCCCCCAGAACTGAAATCTTTAATATGAACCAAAATCTTCATTGCTTTCTCTGGTAATCTGAGCACAGATTTTTGGGGTGTGTGTGTATTTCATTAGAACAATTGTAAGACAGAAATGTACTATAATGAAAACAGACTCATAGAGATTCATGTTAGCACAGAAAGCCTTGTATGTGGACACTCATCTAAAATGAAGAACTAGTGTTTGGGCTGTGGCTCAGTTGGTAGAGAGCTTGCCTCACACGCACAAACCCTGGATTCAGTCTCCAGCATGGCGTAAGTTGAGCAAGCCATAATCTAGCAGCCTGGAAGCAGAGGTGGGAAGAGCAGTTCACATTCCACCTACACAGTGAGTTCAAGGCCAACCTGGGCTATGTGACGCCCGTCTAAGAAGAAAGCAGAAAGGAATATTATGCTGTCAGTTTCTAAGTAGTCCAGATTAGTAGAGTGGAGGAAGAGGGATTATAAAGATTCTGTGAAGAACTGGGAAGTGCTGTACATTGCTTCAGTGTAGACTCATTATCTAACTAGTTTGCCGAGTTGAGCAATACAGTGTCTTCCTAGCTTAAGGTGCGGTGATGGAGCAGCTCCAGGAAGCACCCGGGAAGCCTGGTCCAAGAATAACCACGTGTGTGGATGACTGTGCTGACCACACATGTATATTTCAGTACATCACTCTTGAAACGAAATACATTTCTACACAAGCAAAACAATGTACTGGTCTTTACTGAGGTCAGCTGACTTTCCACAATATGGGCTTCATGAGAAAGAAGCATTTAAAATGGGCTTTGAATTAAATGTACTTTCTTCCTATGAAGATGATAAACTAGGAACTAGAGATAGTTGTGAAATAGAAGTACTCACGGTAAGGCACAGAGGCATAACTAAACTAGGCATAACTCCGGGAGCGGGAGCCACAGTCACATGGGAAGGAGGTTAGGACTTGCTTTGTCTAACTCCAGTGTTTTGATGAATTGGTAGCAACAGCAAACCATATGTAAACAATCATGGGTCAGCTTACACTTGATTCCCTGCTGGGTCTTTTATATGATGAAGGATTATTGTAGTAGGACATGCAGTGAAGAATTTTGACTTTAAAAATATCTTTGGTATGTTATCAAATCCATTTACAGTCTTAAAGTTTTGAAAGAGAGGAATTCTCATTTGTGAGAAGCACTATTTGTAGTTCTCACTCCCGTTCCTTTCAGTGTTAGAGGGTTGTTCATGGAGGACGAGAGGGGATTCTGGACACTTGCTCCATCACCTATCTAACCCTGAGCCTGAGCCACAGCTGACATGAGTTTGCTAAAGACCAGACTCTGCCTTCAGGGCAAGGCCATCCCTCTGCAAACTGAGGGTCAGCTTTGAGATACTCCCCCCACCGGCCACTCATGACCAGCCACTGATGTGAGCTGAGTTAACTTTTAAATTGGTTGTGCATTGTCCCACACCCTTCTGGCTAAGCAAACCTGGCAGTAACCGGGGAGTGCCGAGCTTTGGTAAACACCATCAGAAAGTGCCAGAGAGAAACAACGGGCTAAATACAAACACCAGTTTGACTGAAAAACCCTGTTAATGGAAACTGTAAAAGAAAAAAGCACTTTGTATCCGAGTTTTACCTCAGAATGGTAAAAATTCTTTTGTTCATGCCTAATGCTTGCTTTTTTGCTATAAAAAGTGGAGTTTGGAAACTGCTCATGGCCACAGTCTCAGAATCCCAATCTGGCTGTGGTCACTGCTATAGCTGATACGTTTTTGTGCCCTGCAGAGATTTTCCCTTTTTCTTTTCCTGGAATGAAGTTTGCTTCTGGTTTAATAGACTTGGCGGTTTTCCTTCCATCCTTGTGCAACCCCCGGACCCAACACTACATTGGATAAGGTGGTACATGGGAGGCAGATACAGGGAGATCTCTGTGAGTTTGAGGTCAGCCTGAACTTTATAGCAATTCCAGGCTAGCTGGGGCTACAGAGTGAAACTCCTTCTTTAAAATAATAATGTACCATATGATGGAGGAGTTACTTTCATTTAATAAAGAAACTGCCTTGGCCCATTTATAGGCCAACCCTTAGGTGGGTGGAGTAAACAGAAAAGAATGCTGGGAGAAAGAAGCCGAGTCAGGAGTCGCCATGATTCTCCCACTCCAGACAGACGCAGGTTAAGATCTTTCCTGGTAAGCCAGCTCATGGTGCTACACAGAATATTAGAAATGGGTTAGATCAATATGTAAGAGCTAGCCAATGAGAGGCTGGAACTAATGGGCCAGGCAGTGATCAAAAGAATACAGATTCCGGTGTAATTATTTCGGGGCATAAGCTAAGCCATGCGGGTGCCGGGGACGCAGCCCCACCGCTCATATTACAACAAAGGGGTGCCGGGGACGCAGCCCCGCCGAACTCCACGTAAAACCTGAGAGGGCTGAAAAAGGACAGAGAGAGAATTTAAGACAGCTTTATGCTGTTTGTGGGTTGTGTGTGGCAAAGAAATTGTCCTGACTCAGCAACAGGAAAAAACTGGCTGTTTTAAAATGCCGGCTTTCTGGGCTGTGCCGCCATCGCGATCTCTGTCTGGCTCCTGCGGGAGAAAGAGTCTTTGAATGGAGCATTTGGAGTAAAGTTCTACGGCTTGCTTGATGGCAATGTGGACTACTGTGTGCCTGGAACTGTGAGTGGTTCAGGGGCACCAAACGGCTCAGAGGCACATGCAGCTCCACCACGCTACTGGTGCAATGTGCAAGGATCAGAGGCACGAGCGGCTCCGCCATGTTGGACTGGGCGGGGCAAGCAGGCAGTACCTGTTTTTGTTAGCGATTTAAAAGCACAAAACAAAGTGCTCCTGGATAGTAAAAAACTTACAGATTCACAATAGAACTGATTCAGACACTGTTGGATGAATGTACGTAGGCTTGAGAGAGAGAAAAAAATATATATAAAGAATAAAGTTAATGTTTTTAAAAAAGGGTAAAGTCTTTAAAGAGACAGAGTACAGATAGTTATAGATTAAAAGAAATAAAGAAAAATAAGCCACGTAAAAATGGAAAATTCACAGAGAGTCTGGATTCTTTGTATTATTGTGTTTTCTTTAAAATTTTTGACTGTAAAGGAGCTAAGTGCAGAGAGACATTTCATTATATGGGCTGCCAAGCTAAACCAGAATGGATACAAGGGTATTATGATTTCAGAATATGGGTCTAAGGATATGATGCTTTGGAGAGGGTCTTCTTTTGTTTTCACAGAGGATGCGACCCTGTGGATTTCTTCTATCCCAATATGGTATGATAGACCACGCCCTCCTGAAAGGTTACTGTGAACCCCTTCAAAAAATTACTTCACAAAACTGCCAACCGAGATGACCCTGACACACAGGTCACACCATGAAAGATCTGAATAACAGCGCCCCCATTCAGCAGGAAGCAGTTTGGAGAGAAAACTGCGCCCATGTTCCCATATATTGTTTATAAATGTTTTTTACATTTAAAGGGGGATATGATATAGATATGAATAATTTGCATTGGTGTGGATTTGAAGGTCAATTTTGTTATATGTATATGCATATTTCTGATCTTGATTAAGGTATTGTGATTGTGTAGTTCATTTAAAAATATAATGTATAATTAAGAAATATAGGTTAATGGATAATCATCAATAGTCAAGCTTGTAGTCATGTTAGATTTTCTAGATATATAGAGATATATTTCAGTTAGATAGACATTCTTCATATCTTTCAAAGACTGCAGAATATGGCATTTAAAATATTTTAATAACTTAGGGTTTTTCATGACAATGAGACACATCTGCTCCTGGCAGCACCAGCTACTTCAAGAGGAAGATGGGCATTGAAGAGGCTCCTTATGGAGTTTGATAGCCATTTGAACAAGAAACTGCTCTTGCCTGGACTGTTGCATAAACTGGACACAGAGAACCCGCAGAAAGAGGACTGCTGAACTTGCCTAAAGGTGAGATGGTCTTTCGGGGTTCCTGACTCATGAAAGAGTCTATGAGACATTCTGCAGGACACAGCAGAAAGTGACTAAACTGTCTTTGGAATTTCCTGCTTGATGAAAATGTCTGCTGGATACTATGGGCCTGTAGGCTGAAGATGGATGCCCCAACAGTACAAAAGAACTTTGGGTGACTGTCCAGGCAGGGAGATTTCTCTGTCATTTCTAGAGTTTTGGATCTCTTGTTTGCTTAGGTAATATTATATCCTTCAGGAGTCTTTGATGGAGTTGAAGAAAGGTTAGTTATAGTTATAGTTTTCCTTAGTTATGATAAAGGATAAAATAGATATAAATATTGTAACTGTAATTCTTGCTTGA
This sequence comes from Chionomys nivalis, assembly GCF_950005125.1. Taxonomy (NCBI): domain Eukaryota; kingdom Metazoa; phylum Chordata; class Mammalia; order Rodentia; family Cricetidae; genus Chionomys; species Chionomys nivalis. The sequence goes on along the minus strand of NC_080099.1, from coordinate 3,939,943 downwards.
TAACTGTTTTGCTATATGTAATCTTACTATGTTAAAGTGAAAGCCTTCTTTTTTTATTTAAACAAAAAAAGGGGAAATGATGGAGGAGTTACTTTCATTTAATAAAGAAACTGCCTTGGCCCATTTATAGGCCAACCCTTAGGTGGGTGGAGTAAACAGAAAAGAATGCTGGGAGAAAGAAGCCGAGTCAGGAGTCGCCATGATTCTCCCACTCCAGACAGACGCAGGTTAAGATCTTTCCTGGTAAGCCAGCTCATGGTGCTACACAGAATATTAGAAATGGGTTAGATCAATATGTAAGAGCTAGCCAATAAGAGGCTGGAACTAATGGGCCAGGCAGTGATCAAAAGAATACAGATTCCGATGTAATTATTTCGGGGCATAAGCTAAGCCATGCGGGCGGCCGGGTGCCGGGGACGCAGCCCCACCGCTCATATTACAACAAAGGGGTGCCGGGGACGCAGCCCGGCCGCTCATATTACAACAACCATATAAGAAAATTCAGTAACTTGCAGCATTCTGTATAGAACAATTTACATGCCTTATAATACTGAAAGTTTGCAAACAACTTAAGTATTAATCAGTCGGGAGCTAGTTAAGCATGGCATATACACATCCAATAAAACACTGTGCAAAAACTGGGAAGAAAAGAGCCGAGTGAAGCAGGAAGTCCCAGGGCAGCACACACAGCCTGCATCTCACCCACAGGCCCAGTCTGGAAGACTTCATCTGGGTTCTGGGAGACCATCCCTGAAAGAGCAATTGAAGGTGGTTTTCACTTTCTAGAAATTTATTACTTTATGTGTATGGGTGTTTTGCCTGCATGACTGTGTGCCATGTGCAAGCCTGTTATTCACAGAGTCCAGAAGATGACATTATATCCCCTGGAACTGGAGTTATATATTGTTGTGAACCACCATGTTGGTCCTGGGAACTGAACCTGGGTCTTCTGGAAGAGGAGTCAGTGCTCATAATTGTTAAGTCATCTCTTCAGCGACCATTTTTAAAAACTTGTTTACTGAATTGCTCCATGTTACTCAAAAATTTTTATATAACTATGTATTAATTTTATAGTGGGGGGATAATATTGTCCATTGATCACTACATAAACTACAATTTTCTCATCATGATATTCTTCCTAATAGAATGATTTCATGTTAACATTTCAGGCATTAAGCAATTCAAAATGAGAAAGTGACCATATTTCTAAGACCATGGGACCTAAAATAGATTTATCTTTAAAAATGCAAAAACTCATATCCAAGGCACATACAATATTTTCCTCAGGCATGAGAGTATTAAAATGAAGATGTTTAAAACTACATAAGATACCACATCATAATTTATATAAGAATAGACTTAGGCACCTTTTAGTTAATTCAAATCAGGTTGAAAATTCTATTAGCTCTAGAAAGAACTGGCATTTGGAACAGAAAAGCAGCTTTCTAGCTGGCTCTTAAAGGATCTGAATGCATGCCAATGGTTTATGTAAAGAATGTCTGTGGGTACTTCAGTCATGTTTGTTCTCAGGACAGAGCAGATGGCAACAAGGAATAAAATGTTATTGCCAGATGTACAGTTTTGTGAATTTGGTGCCAGGGACCCAGAATGAAAGTTAAATCTCAAGTTTGAGCGTAGCTGGCATCGTCCCTCTTCGTGAGTCGATTTCAATGCAATGGTTAGCTCTGGGACGCCACCTAAGGTCTGCTATTTCGGTAGATTTCAATGCAATGGTTAGCTCTGGGACGCCACCTAAGGTCTGCTATTTCGGTAGATTTCAATGCAATGGTTAGCTCTGGGACGCCACCTAAGGTCTGCTATTTCGGTAGATTTCAATGCAATGGTTAGCTCTGGGACGTCACCTAAGGTCTGCTATTTCGGTAGATTTCAATGTAATGGTTAGTTAGCTCTGGGATGTCACCTAAGGTCTGCTATTTCGGTCATGCCCAAGAAGAAGGATATTTTAGTGGGGCCATAGTCTTGCATATTCAGTCAACTGCTGTGACCACAAGGCAGGCACTGGCTTCCTAGTCTGTGGGACCCAGAGCTAAAGAGAATGGAGCCTGAGGGGTCCTTTCTCAAAGCCATTCTTCTTTGGGTCCACACAAGGGAAACAGTAGCTTTTCCACAGGGGTGCTGTCCTATTCCCTTGCTAATCTAAGTGCAGCTCAATTTAAGTAATGTAAACAAGGGCACGCCCAGCGGTTACCTGGTGGGTGGTCTCTGTTCCACAATGCACTCGGTCTCAGGAATGCTGAAGAACTTCTTAGGTTTTGTTGTCTTAGGTACCTGTATCAAATTGAAGAATGGCATCTTGTTACAAGTCAACCAAGATTACTAATAGTTTTGATTCTTAAGAGAGTTAGTCTCTCTTTAAAATTCTTTGACAATTTCATACATATATATAGTGAATTCTAGCCATTGTCATTCCCAGACCGTCCTCCAACCCTATTCCCTCTTCCACCAAAACCCTTTAAAACAAGTCTTGTTCCTACTCTGATGCCTTGAAATTTCTGACCAACTGAGTTTAATTTTGGTAACTTGTGTGAGCATGGTGGGAAGTCATTTGTTGGAGCATGGTCAACATGTCAGCGATTACAACACCTAAGCAAGCCTAAACAGCTCATATTCTCTCAGAGTGAGTGGGAACTCATGACCTCCTTTCCCCAACCCATGAAATGTTGGGGGTGGGAGCCCCAGTCTTCCTCAGGTCTTTCTTCTTGCAGGGAACCATAGCTACCGTGTTCATGGGTGCATTGGCTGTGTCTTGTCCAGAGGCACTGATTCATAGCACCCCCACCCCACCCCACCCTATCCTCCAGCTCTTACATCCTTTCCGCTCCCTTTCTACAATGTTCTGTGAACCATGAATGTCCTTAGATGTCCTATTTGCTGTTGCTTGTTTTTATGTTTTTCAAGACAGGGTTTCTCTGTGTAGTCCTGGCTGTCCTGGAACTCGCTCTGTAGATCAGATTGGCCTCAAATGCACAAAGATCCTCCTGACTCTGCCTCCCAAGTACTGGGATTAAGAGTGGTGCCAACACACCAGGCTGAGCATCCTTTTTAAGGATTGGAGCAGGGTTGGCTTTCTTAATTACCACATTTCTACATTGACTTGTGCAAGTTACTTACATTCTTATTTAAGTCTCTAAAAGTCTAGCCAGCTTATCATGAATTTTTTCCAGGCTGAAGGAAAAACAAACCTTTACCTGTTTCCTAGAAGAACCAGATTGCTTCTGATGAGTCGCATTAGAATGATGCTTTGTAGAAGATTGTGAAGACTCAAGGCTTAGTTTCCGCCTGTGTTTGTGGGATGCTTTGCTCTCTATTAGGCCATGATCGGCTGCATCAGCTTCTTCAGTTCGATCTGCTAACTGTTGCGGTTGGAGTTGGGAGCCTTCCGTTTCTAAGTCTGATTCAAAAATGTGTGGCTGACTTTTGAGTTTTAGTGACTCATGGCTTTTCCCCAAAATTTGTCTTATAAATCTGCTTGTTAAATTGCGTTTTCCGCTGGTGTGGCTGTCAACAGCACTTTTTAGGGCACTTAAACTACCTGACATTTGAGTCATGGCGTTGGTAGACAGTGGCCCACCTTCAGTGAGGTGCGCAGTCGGCTCCACCTCAGAAGAGGGACATTTCCCCTCAGGCTCACAGAACTCAGCGCTTTTCACTAGCAGAGGTCTGACCTTCTTATTTAAATTCCTAGCCTGGACTTGAATGTTACTATCTGGTCTTTTTCTCGGAGCTGAACCTGAACTTCGTTTGCCCCCCTGGGTTGCGCTAGTTTTTTGCGCCAGTAGGGTAGGTTGTGTAACCGCGCTCTGTTTTCTTTTCGCGCTGCTGAGTGTTGAGATGTCTTTGTTCACTTGCTCAGATTTCCTTTTGAAAACTGGTATGAACGCTGGGGCCCTCTTACTTTGTGAGCAAAGATTATCGCCTTGAGTGTGTGTATTTTCACTGCTGGGTTTTGACTCCCCCACACGTAGGGGTGGCGCCCTGAGAGGCCAGGCGGGCTTTCTGTGCTGTGGAGACCCTGGCTGGAAGCGGCCCGCTGCAGATAAGCCTGTGCGCTGCGGGCTGACCAAAGGCTCCACCTTGTGGCTGGCTGCTGCTGGCTGTGGGACTAAAAGCAGAGACCCTGTGGGCTTCAACAGAGTGGCTTGAGTCAGAGCCACTCTGAAGTGGCTTTTCGTCGTCAGATTGGGGGGTTTGACTTTGTTTTCCTGGAAGGATGGAGATTAGGGAAATGTAAAAATGTAATATTAATAATATAAGTGAAACAAGAAAGAAAATACAAAGTATCAGAATACGAACACAAAGTAACACTAAAATGCATAGAACCGCTGAAGAGAAAAATACAAACGAGCCTTCTGATGCAATGTGTAGATTTCTCAGCCCTATGTAAATCAACTGTAAGATCGAATAGAGGGGTGCATGCATTTGCCTGGGACCTCTAAGTGGGGTTTTGACTTCAGGGCAGGGTTGCATGTCTTAAGCCTGCCTGTGTTTGCACCACCAGTTTCTGGTGCCTGGCAGTAACTCAGCGAGACCTTCTCAAAATGACTAGTTAGATACAGCAAAGAAATCCAAGTGTGTCCTCATCTTTAAAAACTCTGTCTGCATAGGAAATCAAGTTGTCCCGTGCTCACTTGTGAGCCCAGACTAGAACTGGACGAGACAGAGATTAGTATGGTTCCTGCACAAGGATGAAGCAAATTTGTGAAGTGCCCCATATTTAAATAAAGACAAAAGAAAGGAGACGTTTCCACAGCTTCAGTATAGGCGCACAATTCAGAGGACTCTAAGCGCACTTACCACTGCCCTGGGGGTCAGAACTGTCACCTACAGTTTCTTCTTCCCACACAAAACCAAAACTTAGACCTTTGTAAATAATAATCCACACTTCTCCTTGCTCCAGGATGCCAGCAACACCTGCTCTATTTTCTTTTGCTATGATCTGCCCATTCCTGATACTTCATACGAGATCATACAATATTTTCTTTTAGTGTCAGACTTATTTCACCTAACAAGATTCAGGTGTGCTGCAGCACATATCAGGATTTCTTTTCTTGTGATTCACTATTGCATAGTATGTATAAATGATGTCTTTCTTATTTGTTCAAGTGTTGATGGAAAGTGTTTCTATTGTTCTGAAATAAATATAGGCTGGGCTTTCACTGCTGTATAAGAAAAGCAGAACTAGTTAGATTTTGTCAACTTGTCACAAACTAGAGTCACCAGGAAAAGGGGGTGACAATTGAGGAATGACGTCTGTCAGACTGGCATATGAGCACGCCTGTGGAGAAATTTTCATGATTCATCGTTGCTATTGGAGGGTCTAGTCCACCATGGACAGTGCTACTCTCAGAAAGGCGTTCCTGAGTTCTATAAGGAAGAAGGCTCAGCAAGCCACGGAGAGCAAGCCAGTCAGTACCATTTCTCCATTTCTGCTTCTATTTGAATTCCTGCTCTCAGTTTCCTCAATGATTGAATATTATTTGGTGGACCAAATGCCTCCCCAACCTGTTTGCTTTTGGTCATGGTATTTACAACAGAAAGTAAAGTAATATAGTAAATTTTGACAATAGCATGAAATGTAGATGACAGGTTTATCTTCTTACTCTTACAGATTAAAAACATGTCACAGCTTGAAACAAAAACCATAAAAATTATAGGAATAATGTGCAAGCCAGAACAATTGATTTTCCTTTCTTCTACCGAGTTCCAGTTTTTGAATGGGGCTGGGAAGACACCAGTGGAGAGTTCAGGGAGATTAGAATTATAGGTAGGCACAAAAAATGATGAGATTGATCCAGTCACCTAGGGCATAACAAGGCACATAAAAATGTGGTTTAAAATTAAAAAGGGGGGGCTTCAATACATACACTTTGTGGGCACAATTCTTATGCTCTAGAGAATGAAAAGAGTGATACAGACATTCTTCAGACTCTCCTCTTTACAAGGGAACTAGCAAAAAGCTAAAAGCTATCTGATCGGCATAGCATAGCCTCTCTGTCAAGACATCATATGAGCAAAGACTACTGCTACCATCAGACCCGGGCAAGAGGCAGGTGTCTCCCACTCATGATGGGAGCCTCGCCTCTACTCTTCCCAATGTTCTTTCTGGAACAAGCACCTGTGAAGTTCAATGTGCCGTTTTCTCACTGACATTCAGGGTGTTGACTTACGGTCTGTCAATTAGATGCACATATCAACTGTGGGAAGTTGGAAGAAGGGGAAGCAATGCCTGTCCCAGCTTTGCTGAAAACGTCATCTACAAACACTTCCCTGACTTCAGTCACCGTCAGGCAGAAGTCGCACTGTTCACTCACTGGGTTTCTGGGTGCAGTGCAGACCGACATTAGGGTGCCTGCTCTTCTCAGAGAGCACTAGACACCCAACACCTCACAAACCACAGCCCTTGCCTTATGCTACATACACACATACAGATGCGATCATTGGAAATACTCTTAAATTATCCCATCAAATACCAGGAGACACTTTGTGACAATTGATGGAGTCACTCTGGAGAGCGAGTGTTTTCCCACTGCCTTGAAAGAAACATATCTGAGAACTAAGTTGAAACTAATTATAGACAACAAAGAACACTTGCTCTTTAATCCTTGGGCTTCACAAACTGTATTTTTAAAAAATGTACCTATTACTTGAGATACACCAAATCCTCTATGAGGATTAGGATAAGGACAACTGACTTGCGCTCTGCGGATGTGTGTCTGCACCTGAGATAGCTACACTCCCACCTGCTTTCCAGCCCTTGTCTGAAGCGCACATCCAGCGAGAGCAGCGCCCAGGGCACCGCTTGCTCCCTGGCCTGTCGATACATTGTCACTCATTGTTTTAACTTTAAATACTGTACACAGCCACAAGGGAGGAAACTTAGATTTATATTCAAAACGTATAGAAAAGCAAAAAGGGCCTGTGTAAACAGCAGGTGAGATCATAAATAATTCACAGAACTTAAATATTCTTAAGCTGTCAACAGCTGAAGCTCTGTGGAGCTGTGAGCCAGCTCAAGAACATGTGCTTCATGACGCACATCTCTCTTCTAGGTGTCGTCGGAGCGCAGCTTAGTAGACTTTTAACTTCTCGCACTGACACATAATGTATACAACTTTAGATAATGATATAGAATTATATAAGCCAAACATTTTACAGATATTCAACAGCATCCCAGTATTAAGGTAACTGTTAAGAAGAATTTGAGAAGCCCACCACTTCTCTAGGCTACGTGGTTGGATGTTATTGAGGGGAAAGCTCTTCTGTTGCATCCATGCTTTCGTTGTGGGAAAATCAGGACAGTGTCTTTCATCCTGTTAACCATTAACACCCAGGAAAGTTGAGGCAAAAAGAGGTCAATATGCTTAGGCTTAGCCACACACATGCACACACGCATGCACGCACACACAAACACACATACAAACATGCACACATACACAAAACATGCACACACATACATGCATACACACAAATACACAAACACAGGCACACATGCACACAAACACACGTACACACATATAAATACACACACATACATGCATGCACACAAACACATACATACACACACACACACACACACCATGATTACTGAAACTGGAGATAATGTAATCCAGAAAGGCACACCGTACCTCAACTAGCAGTAATGGGCAATGCTATAAAATGTCAGGGGAGGTAGAGAGAAAATTTAAAAATGTTTAAAAAGAAAATGGAAAAGTAAGCAGAATGACTAATCAGATATGGGTTATTTACTGAAGTCTGGTTCTGTGTGTGGCACCACACTTGTCTGTCTTGCTAAAGCCAAGCCCCTAGCTTATGAGAAATAAAAATGTTGGCTTTAAATGACGTATCACGCAAGGAAGCAGCTGCTCACATCTAGAGTGTAGAATGCCCTCCAGGGCAAGTGTTCCTGTTTCTAGCAAGCAACGGTCATAAATAATGCTATAGAATAAAACACACTTAGCAGATAGAATGGCCAAGTGATCTGAGATGGTCCTGTTTAGATTTTAACTCGGCAAAATGCTTAAAAACAAATCTTTGAGAAAAATAAGAAGTATATGACCTGGGTTTGGTGATACTTAGGAAATATTCATTCTGTTTGGTATATAGTGACATCGGGCCACGTGAAAATGCTTTTTCAATGCTGCATGTGGTAGAAATATATTCTACAGGATTTACAGAAGATAAAATAACAATTTGACTGACATTTGCTTCAAAATACCCATTTTAACCCTTACTTAAAACTCATTTTCTCTTAAGTAGTTTTGGAATTTTTCTTAATTAAAAGCAAACCTAGTCTGGCTAACCACTCCTAGAAAATTAATTTTTTAAAAGTCAGCTGCACGTAGAAAGCTCTAGAAGGTTATGCAGCTTAGCTACTGTCCCCCATGAAGAGCACTCCTGACAGGGTTGGCCATAGCTTCCTTCCCAGCTCCCCCCATGCAGCTCTAAGAGCTTCCTCCGACAAGCATGTGTAGCCTGGACTCACCCTACACTGCTCCCACTGCCCAAGCTGAGACGAGCGCTCACATCACTGCTGTCACCTCACTCTGTTTCCAGCCGAGGAAACTAAGGTGCAAGGAGATCGGAGGTCTACTCCAGTACACAATGGCAAGGACTTGGATCTAGACAGCCAGTTCTCAGAGCCCGGGACTCTCGGCCAGGAATCCATTGTTAATTTTAATTTATTTTCTTGATTATTGTGTTAAGAATCTGACCAGCCTTCAGTTTTAAGTCAGAAGTGTATTTACTTCGTGTTGGTGAAGACACCTGAGCTCTATGCTGTGAGTCCTCGCAATAGAATAACAGACAAGGCAGAATGGATTCTTACTGTCAACAGCAGTGTGCAGACGATTTCAGGGAAGCGCTGCTGCACCTTTATGACGTAAGCTTTGCACACTGTCTGGACGTACTACTCATAGAGCAGATATGGCTGAAGATATGCAGTATGCAATAAGCAGTCAATACGGACATACGGTATGAGTGTCTGTTCAGCAACAATTCCTTAGATTGGATTTGGAAAGCAGTTTAACTTTTAAAAACTGTTATGCGAGTCAGATATGGTAGTATATGCCTTTAATCTCAAGACTCGGGAGGCAGAGACAGGAGGATCTCTGTGATTTTAAGGCCAGCCTGGTCTACAGAGTGAGTTCTAGGGAAGCCAGAGCTACATAGTGAGATTCTATTTCAAAAATAAAAAAATAACTTCATCCCTATCTTTAAGACTAAAATATAGGTATCTGTCCACTTACACTCCCTTCACAGGAAAGCACAGTGCAGAAAAAAAGGGAGATGAGGAACCCTACACAGCTGACAAAGAACTCATACCTAGCATGCCATAGTAATATCTGTAAATGAAAACTAGAGATATATCAAAATAGATATCCAAATAACCACTATACACAAGTAATCAAGACACACACATTGAAAGCAGATGATAACAAGCATATCTGCGAGAATCGCTGGAGACCAGCAATGCCACATAAGGACAAGGGGAAGGAGCAACAGCCGGAGGCTCACAGATGGACAGGCACTTTAGGAGCCTGGAATATGTCCTACGCTTAGTAATACACCTGCTGATTCTGCGTGCATGAGATTCACGTCCGTGCACCTGGAGGGTGTGTACTAGAAGGTTCACTGCCACATCACCACAGATAGCCCTCACACAATTCAGCTGTCAATCAACAATATTCTGGAGAAATAAACAATAACGTAATCATATCACCACATGGAAATGAAAGTGACTGAACTACAGCTGAGGGACATCACGGCTGAGTGCCACAACACCATTCTAAAGCCAAGCGACAGACTGGGAAACACAGACACGATGGTTTCTCTTGCATAAAGTTCAAAACTGGACATCACTAAAGCCTAGTTTTTGTCGATGTATGCTTAGTAAAGACAAAGAGCAAGCCCCAGAAGTCACGGCAGTGGTCGCCTCTCTGAACACGTAATGAGGACAGTGGAAGTATGCTGTATTGGGTTACATAAACAATTATTCAACAAGACGTATGCATATACTTTCTACATGTGTATAATATGGCCATAATTATAATAATTATAAATTAATAAATATAATAATTATAATAACATAATATTATTATACATATGTATAATAAAAATAGATTCTAAAATGCAGGGGGATAAAGCCAGAGGAGACTCTCCTCCCCTGAAAAGTTTCCAGCCTCAGAAAATATAAAGACTCAGAATCTGATTTCAAGTTGCATCTTCTTCCCCTGCTCTGCTAAGTCTGGGGTATAACACAACCCCCGGCAGCTGTTTCTTGTGTCATGTGTCTATCTGCGGGGAGCCAGACATGCTGATTTCCTCCTGAAGTTAATGTCTTGCCGAGGCAGGCACTGGGGATGCCCTTTCTCCTGCTGCAGGGGTCAGAGAAGCCCTCTCCCGACTCCACCCAGTGGGCAGCAGGAACCTATTTCTCCTGAACAGGCTTTCCCTGTTCAGTCTGTCCAGCTGACCAGTTCACAACATTTTCTCTCTAATCTCCAGTAACCCAGTCCATGTATATCCAGATATGAATGGAACACATCAGAAATAATGATTGTGTGTCATGAAATGCAATAATAGCAATGGTAGGGCAATGGAACAAATCAGATATAATGATTGTGTGTCATGAAATGCAATAATAGCAACGGTAGGGCAAACAGTTAAGTAGCAGTAACAACAAATAGTACTTGCGAGATGCTGTACCAAGAAAAGTTTGTGATCTGCTAAAGAATTCAGAGACCCTGGATGAGATAAGAGTACATCTTACCTGTGTTTGTGGTCTGCTTAGCTCCTGTGTGTAGTAGCAAGGCTTACTTGTCATCTTTATGGGAAATCCACATATATGAGGCAGTTTAGATTTTAAGTCTGAAAGAAAGCTTTTCAGCACACCTTCCAAATCCACCCTCGGGAAGAACTGGATGGGCTGACTCCTGATGCAGCTGAGAGGGTACCTGAGCAAGGGGAAAGGTTAAAGAGCAACACGAAGGTGGCCGTCTGCAAGACAGCAATTCCCTTCTTTAAAAAGGCGGCAATGTTGACAAGATGCAGACAAATAGATTCTGTTTTTATGTTATATTCTACTGTTTTCAAAGCTAAAAAGCATCCCATCTTCCCTTCTATTTTAAGTTATTTTTATTTAAAAAATTACGTGTGTGATATGAGACAATCAAGATGAATCACTGTGTCTTTATTTATAAATAGAATTGTAAGTAGAGAAGATCACAATGCCATCTATCACCTGCACAGAGACAAAATTAGTAGACATTAAGCTGCTCTTATCTTCAAAAGCAATGAATAACTTGGCACGGAGAAGAAACCCATTACCAATTATATTCAGACTTCAAAACCAGTCCTTCAAGGAAAACAGTCACTTTTCCTAATGAGAAATCTTGGAAACTCATGGGATAGTGTTGGCACCTAAAGGAAGGGAATTGCTGGCGGTGTTAACTGCACTTTGCCTGGGTTAGGAAAGAGCACAGAACACTGGCTCTTCTAGTCCTAAACCCCACTTCAGAATGACGAAAGCCGTGCTAATTAGGATTTAAGAGCTCCACCCAGGGTCTTGTGTTCTGTTTCTGTGTATATTTTAAAGTAATATTAAGAAAGCTATTTTCCTATACCAATGCAGTGTGTTAAGTGCAAGTCAAATCTACAAAAACAAATCTTCCAAAGAGGAACGTCTTGGTGACCTTTAACTTAACCCGTTCAATACTGCCTGAGCAGCACTGGGGGGAGCTCTTGGCTAAGGAGAACCCTGTGATTGGTTTCTTTATGTTCTACTAGCAAATACATGTACATGCTTTTTGCTATTCTGAATTTTCTTCTCTAAATTTTGTGATAGTCTTTAAATAATAGTCTTTATAGCCTGGAGTGGTGGTAATTCCAGCACTGAGAAAACTGAGGCAGGAGGATGGCCCGTTCAAGAATAGCCTGGGTTACATAACAAGACCTTATCTCCTTCCTGTCACTAGTTTCACATTAGAAGCAATTAAGATCTGTTAGAGATTAGGAGATGAGAGGTTGGGGATGTAGCTCAGCTGGAAGAGTGATGTAATATAGAGCCTTGCAGTGAGTGCTGGACCCAATCCTATCTTCAGCAAAACCTGGATGTGGTGGCGTATGCCTGTAATAACAGCACTTGAAAAGTACAGACGGGAGTATCAGAAATTCTGGAGTAGCTTGGGATACACAGTGAGTTCCCAGCCAGTCGGTTATATGAGACCTGCCTTAAAAACAGAACAAAAATACCCAAGATAAGCATCCACAAAAATTCTTATTAATATCATCTTCTGAGCTAAATTCAAAGCAGCTGTGCAGGAAACGTGGGTCCATGAAATAAAGACAGCACGGGGATGAGCAAGCCTGGCTCTCAAGGCAGACAGTAAGTCTCTGCTGTCACCAGTGTGCAAAGGATACGTGAAGGTCCTTCCTTTGGTCATCCTGAAGTAGATGCTGCAGTATGTTTTCAGGTCTCCATGGTCTTCCGGAAGTTTATAGCCGTACTATAAATTAAACACACGACATAAACCTTGCTGGAGGAGTCTGTCCTTGTGTTACATGGAGAGCAAAGAGATCAAATGACACTTAATGAGACGCACATGGCTTCTTACCAGGTCGTCCCAGTGCCTCCGGAAATCGTCGAAGGAACGGAAGGGACAGTCAGGTGGTGGAGTATGAAGAACGTTTATTATCTGCCCCATTTTCATACTATGAACAAGGAGATTTGATACAACGTTATGATGCTGCTTAAATATAGGTAAGTGTTGTTTGAGAAGTTAACTGTGCTTCAGAAAGTATTCCAAAAGTGAATAATATCACTATTCACATATGAATGACAAACTAATCGTTAGCACCAAGTTGTAAACCCCATTACCTTAAATCTTTGGTCTTGACATGTAAATTTTAGATAGATTTGGTATGCTTTGAATTATAAATAGGTTATGGAATCCCTTAATCAGCTTCATACATACATTACTTCACATATGTACATGTTTTGTGGTGCAAATACTTAAATCTATTGGTAGTAATTTTCAAGAACAACAATTTGTTGGTATTCACTAGAGTGTGTCATACACAGATTGTTTTAATGTGTTCCTTCTGTCAGATTCTTTATCATTGACCAGCATCTCTCTGCTGTATTCCAAAGCCCCATCCTACCCCTGGCAACTGTGATTATCAACATCTCTCTGCTGTAATCCAAAGCCCCATCCTACCCTGGTAACTGTGATTATCAACATCTCTCTGCTGTAATCCAAAGCACCATCCTACCCTGGTAACTGTGATTATCAACATCTCTCTGCTGTAATCCAAAGCCCCATCCTACCCCTGGTAACTGTGATTATCAACATCTCTCTGCTGTAGTCCGAAGGCCCATCCTACCCCTGGTAACTGACATTATCAACATCTCTCTACTGTAATCCAAAGCCCCATCCTACCTCTGGTAACTGTGATTATCAACATCTCTCTGCTGTAATCCAAAGCCCCATGCTACCCCTGGTAACTGTGATTGCCAACATCTCTCTGCTGTACTCCAAAGTCCCATCCTACCCCTGGTAACTGTGATTATCAACGTCTCTCTACTGTAGTCTGAAGCCCCATCCTACCCCTGACAACTGTGATTACCAACATCTCTCTGCTGTAATCCAAAGCCCCATCCTACCTCTGGTAACTGTGATTACCAACATCTCTCTGCTGTAATCCAAAGCCCCATCCTACTATTGGTAACTGTGATTATCAACATCTATTGTAGTCCAAAGTTCCATCCTACCCCTGGTAACTGCAATTTTATTGTTTTCATGAGTCAACTTGTTAGATGCAACATATAAGGTCACATAGAATTTGTCTATCTTATTTTGCTTAGTATAACATGTTTCAGGTTCATCATCCGTATTGTCGCATATGACAGGACTGCCCTCCTTTAAGGCTGAATGTTGCTCCGTGTGTATACACACCACATCTTTATCTGTTCTATCAGGTAGATGCTTAGACTGTATCCATGTTTCACCTACAGTGAAGGGTGCTGCAATGGATGTGAGTGCAGAAATATCTCTGACATGCAGATTTTATTTCTTTGATGACTTATTTCCTTTGGACATATAGGATTAATGATCATATGGTAATTCCATATTTACCATTTTAAGAAATTTCCATATTGTTTTCTATAGTATAGTACTAATTTACAGTCTCATGAACAGCATGTTGACATCTCCTTTACATGGGATACTTACAATTCTTTTAATTTAAGGATTTTGTATATGACCATACTGTATTTCTATTCTTTCCACCCTGCCTTTGCCCCTCCCTCAACTTTCCTATCCTCCCAACCGCTTCCTTTTAATTCATGAACTCTTCTATATTTGTTTGTTAAATATATATGTATATGTATGTGTGTGTGTTGTAGAATATTAGTTAAAGATGTGCTACATTCATTTATGCTGTGGAACATTTGTTTAATGATGCAAAGAATGTGTTGCATTCTTTTCATGTTGCATTTGTTTAACTCTGTGAAGCTGTGTTACTGTGCCTGCCTAAAACACCTGATTGGTGTAGTAAATAGCTAAACAACCAATACCTAGGCAAGGGAGAGAAATGGGGCAGGGGACTGGTGGGCAGAGAGAATAAAGAGAAGGGAGCCTGCCAAGCTAACACCAGGCATTCATAAGCAAAAATGGTCTCAGTGTATTTCTTTGGGAGCTGAGTGACAGGTCCCCAAAGAGTAGAAGATTTTTTAAAAAATCAACTACATATGTGTGTGTATGACCTACTGAGTCCACTTACTTTGTACTTATTTGCATAAGTGCAAATATAAATAAGTTGACCTTTTAGAATGGAGGTCTTGTCCCTAAAAACAGAACAAAACAACATCAAAAATTGGTTCTTTGTCCCTCAGCAGGCATTGCCTACAGCTTTTCATCTAGGGATGGAACTTTATGACATTTTCACCAATCCACATTGGTGTGTTGATGGGCGTAGTCTTTGCAGGTTTTGTACAGGCAACTACATTGTTGAGAATTCATGGGTGCAACACCCTGTCCAGAAGAAACCACCACAGATAGAGCAGGCATCCCAGTTGTCTGGTTCTAACAATCTTTCCACCCCAACTTCCAAGATGTTCCCTGAGCCATAGGTGTAGGTGTTGTGTTACAGATTTCCCCTGCAGGATGGGGAAGCTATAGTCACGTATTCTCTGCATTTTGATGGGTTGTGGATCTAACTGTCTGCTGCAAAAAGAAGCTTCTCTTGTGAGATGTGCGTGTGGCACCTATCGAGGAGCAGACGGATGAGCATGCAGAAGAAAACTGGCAGCTGTATTACTTTAACAGTATGGGCCCTTCCCAGGTATAGATTCTTGGGGAAATTTACATTAGCAGGCAGGAGTTACCTCCAAGTGAGCGGTTCTTATTAGACACTGCTTGGCTGCCATCGGGATACAAGGGCCACTATTGCACTATTTTGCGAGTCCCGTTATTATTGTGGCTCTCAGGCTTTAGAGTTGGGTGAGACTATTGATATCTTTCCCTCTGGCACAGCACCTTCTAACATAGGACAATTACCTTCAGGGAAGAGACTCCCAGATAAGTTTCAGCTTGGTTTCTACAGGTCCTGGGAGCAAAGTTTGTAGTGTCTTCAGCAAGAGGGTCTTACCTTCACATTTGTTAGCCAACCAAGAACAACGGACTCCTTGACTAACAACTCAAGCGAAGTAGCCCCTGCCTGACACTCGAGTTTTTCAAAATAGTCTAAGTCTCCTGGGAGGCGATTTTCCTGCCCTGTGGGGCAACTGCTTCAAAACATATTCTCACTCTCCATATATGTCAGACATAGATCATGTTTCCTCACTGCTACCAGTTAAATGCTCCATCCCATTCCCATTCCCTCTTCGTAGCACCTATGTCCTGACATTCCTCTAGCACCACTTTCCCTCCTCCCCCAATGGCCTCTTTCTACTTCCATGATTACTCTAAGTTATACACTTAAACCTACAGATTTAGACTGAGAGCCCACAAAGAAGAGAGAGCATTTGTCTTTCTGGGTCTGGGTTATCTCACTCAGTATATTTTTCAGTTCCATTCCTTCACCTGAAAAGTTCATGGCTTCATCTTTCTTTATAACTGAGTAGAATTCCATTGTGGATGTGTACCACATTTTCAGTATCTAGTAATGACTTGATGGACATCTAGGCTGTTTCCACTCTCTGGCTCTTGTGAATAGAGTAGTATTGAACACATCTGAGCAAGTCTCTGTAGTAGGATATCAAGTCCTGTGGGTGTATACCAAAGAATGGTATAGCTTGATTGTATGGTAGATCTCTCTCCCTCCCCCCCCCTTGCTCTCTCGCTCCTCTCTCTCTCTTTCTCTCTGTGTGAGTACGAATGTGAGTGTGTGTGTATTCTCTACACTGATTTCCATAGTGGCTGCACCATTCTATAATCCCACCAACAGTGGATAAAGGTTCTCCTCTCTATATCCTTGCTAGCATTTACTGTAAGTTGTTTATTTGTTCTTAGCCATTCTGGCTGGGGCAAGATAAAACCTTAAAGTAATTAAATTTCCACTTCCCTGTTTGCTAATAATGGTCTTAACCACTTTTGTTTATCTTGCAGAACTTTCTGTTAATTATCTTGTATTAGCTACTTTTCCATTGCTGCGATAAAATATCATGACCATTGTGGCTGACACAGCAGCAGGAGCAGGGGGGCGAGAGATCCTATTTTCTTTCTTTTTTTTTTTTTAGTCAGTAAATGGGCTATAGTCCTGCCTAAGCGATAACTCAGGATTCAATTCTTCAAGAAAACATTCAAAAAAGTAACCTTTTCATTTTAATCCCAGCGTTATTGTCATTGGGGGTGTGTGTGGTTTTTGGTTTTTGTTTCTGTTTTTTGTTTGCTTGTTTGTTTTTCGAGACAGGGTTTCTCTGTGTAACAGTCCTAGCTGTCCTGAACTCGCTCCGTAGACCAGGCTGGCCTCAAACTCACAGAGATCTGCTCACCTCTGCTCCCATGTGTTGCGATTAAAGATGTTTGCCACCGTCATCCAAAAAAAAAAAAAAAAAAGAGAGAGATCCTATTTTCAAACACAAAGCAGAGATAGTGAACTGGAAACGCAGTGAGGTTTAGACTCTCAAAGTCCGCCTCCAGTGATAAAAAATAAAAACTTTATAAATTATAAAGTAAAAGAAAGTATAAAGTAATATGTTTTCTTCAGCAACACTGTACCACCTCCCCAAGTATCCCCAAGTAGCATTATCAACTGGAGACCAAGAATTCAAATGCCTGAGTCTGTAGGAAACATGCTCATTCAAACCACTCCAGATTTATAGCTCCCTTCTATTGGATTGTTTTTCTTTATTCTTTTATTGTTTTAAGTTCTTTGCAATATTCTAAGCATTAGTTCTCTGTTGGATCTATAGCTGGTAAAGATTCTCTCCTCTTCACTTATTATTTCCTTTATTACACATAAACTTTTAGTTTTATAAGATCCCATTTGTTCATTGTTGGGGCTGATTCCTGGGCCACTGAAGTTCTATTGAAACAAAGTCTTTTCTATACCTATATCCTATAGGGACAATCTGTTTTCTTCTAGCAATTTCAGACTTTCATGTTTCTCTCTGAAGTCTTTAATCTATTTGGAGTTAATTTTGTGCATGATAATAAATATAAATCTTCTACATGTGTGCATCAAATTTTCCCAGGACTGTTTGTGGAAGATGCTCTCTTTCCTCCGGGGTGTGTTTTTGACATCTTGATCGAATATCAAGTGGCTGTTCTTATGTGCATTTGAGGCTATGTCTTCTATTTTTCCATTGATCTACAAGTCCACTTTTGCATCATACTGGTTTTATTACTATTGCTGTGTAATGTGACTTAAAATATCTTATGTGATAATGGGTCATTATTACTTTTTAGATACAGGATTGCTGACATTATTCATGCCTTTTGTGCTTTCATATGAAGTTTAGAGTTTTTTTCTATCGCTCATATAGGGCTTAACTGAGAATGCATTGAAACTATAAACTGCTTTTTGTAGGATTATGTTTCAAAGTAGTAATTCTAACAATACACGAGCATTTCCTAGTCTTCCCATTTCCTGGTGACTTCCTCCATTTATTTCTTAAGAAATTAAAATTTTCATTGTAAAGACCTTTCAACTCCTTGGTTAGGTTTATTCCTGGGCATTTTCTCTCTCTCTCTCTCTCTCTCTCTCTCTCTCTCTCTCTCCTGAAGATATAGTGAACGGGCATGTTTCCATGGATTCCGTTCTCAGTATGTTTGTTATTGATGTGTGGGAAGGATGTTGAGCTTTGTAAGTTAATTTTGTATCCAGACACTTGCTGAAGTGATCATTTCTAATTTTCTGGTGCAATATTTGAGATCTCTTATATATAATATCAAACTATCTGCAAATAGGGATAGTTGTATCCCTTTAGTTTCCTTTTCTCTTCTTAATACTCTAGTTAGGGATTCAAGTACTATATTAAAGAGGAATGGAAATAGATAAATCCCTCTCTCATTCTTGATTTTAATGAGATTGCTTCAATCTCATTTTTCTCCATTTAGAATGTTGGCTAGTGGGTGTGACATTATATAGGCCCTTTCTACATCTATTGATATTTTTCTTTTTGATAATGCCATTTTAACAGATATGAGGTTATATCTCATTATGACTTCAATTTGGATTTCCCTATTATTATTGAATATTCATTTCCATGTGTTTATTAACTATCTGGATATCTTCTTTTGTCCATGTAAGTTGGGTTTAGTGGCATCTGCTTTTAAACCCAGCACTCATGAGGCAGAGGGAAAGGGTAACTCGGTGAGTTCAAAGACTGATTGTGAATTCTAGGACAGCCTGGGATGCACAATGAGACCCTGTCTGCAAGAAGAAGAGGAAGAAGAAGAGGACGAAGAGATGTCTATTTCTTTGTTAATTTGAAAATCAAGTTGTTATCTTGCTGTTGAATAGAGTTTTTGTATGTCTGCCCTGATGTGGGGAGTGTTTGCTCCCTCCTAAATTTAACTGACATTGTAACCACTGAAGAGGCAATTATGCTGGTCAGGTTCTGCTGACAATGCGTACAATGATGTAATTATCTCAGGTTTGAGTTCCTGATAAAATAGCAATCTTGGCCTTTTTGTGTGCCTTTCTGGACCTCTCTTTGCCTGTTCACTCTGGAATGACAGAGCAAAGAACTCAGTAGAAAGTTAATGTGCCGGCACTTTAGTCTCAGACTTCCTAGCTTCCAGCCCGATATGAGAAATAAGTTTGCATTGCATATAAATTATCCAAGAACAGACATTCTATTATAGAAGCACAAAATATTCTAAGATAAAAATGGTTTAGAAGTATTTTCTCATACTTCACGGTGATCCTCATTCTTTTGACTATTTTCTTTGGTATGCAGAAGAGTTTTAGTTTGATAAAGTTCTACTGATCCATTTCTACTTTTGTTGTACAATGTTTTGGGCCATATAAAAAATTCACCCCCAGATCAAAGCCATGATGCTTTCCTGAAGTTTTTAATGACGTTTTCATAGCATTAAATTATACATACTTAATTTACAGGATGCTGTTCTGTTCTGTCAGTCTGTATGTCTGCTTATTGTTTTAATTATTATAGGTTTGTAGGACAGTTTGAAATCAGAGTGTGATAACCCCAAAATTGTTCTAGCTCCTTGGGGTCTTTTATTTCCATATGAAATTAAAACTTTTTTCTATTTTTGAAGCATAGTATAATTTGGTAGGGATTACATAAAATTTCTAGACTAGATTGTGAATATTTTAATGGTTCTAATTTCTCTAATCCATGACTGAGCTCTCTTTACAATTATTTATGTCTTTTTCAATGCCTTTTAGAAGTATTTTTTCAATTTTAACTTTCATTTCTTTGTTAGATTTATTCTAGAATTTCTTTTTGTTAGCTACTTTGAATGAGATTGTTTATTAATTTCTTCTTTATATAGTCCCTATTTAAGTATGGAAATGCTGCTGGATTTTCCTGTTGTTGACGGTGGTGGTTTGAGACACAGGCTTGCTAAGTAATTGAGGTTAGTCTTGAGATCATGGTCTTCCTACCTCAGCCTCCTATGTTCTGGAATTATAGGTGTGTACCAGATACTATGGGTTATAAGTTGGTTCTATAGCATGCAACTCTTTGAATTCACTTCAGAGTTCTAGGTTTCGATGGAATCCTTAAGGTTGTCTATTTGTAGCATTAAATTGTTGCTGAGCAGTACAGTTAACCTCTTCCTTTCCAGTTATGGGGCTTTTCATTTTCTTCTCCTTCTAGGACCAGTATTGGGTTGAAGAGAAATCCTTGTCTTGTTTCTGATCTTAATGAAAAGCTTTCAACCTTCCACTATTAAAAATGACCTTACTGTGAGTTTATTATGTATGGCACTTACTTGTATTAAGTCTTAGTAACTGAACGGATTAGGAAAAACTGAGTCGACCTGCTACAAACAATGCACCAACCACAAATACGCACAAAATAGAAGAAAAAATGTTTCCATCTGCAGTGTGCCTGGTGCTTGTTAGATGGGGGGAAAGTCTGGTAAGAACTGAGCCACAATCATGCCCTTCCCTTGGATGCTTTACCATCTGTAAACCCTTTCTTAATTTTCCTGAGCAAGTTAAAACATTTTGGTAACAGAAATGAATCATTTTTTTCTGATAATACAAGACAAAACCAGTTCATATTAAATTATAATAATAAATCAGTATTAAGTAAACATTCATATATTAGAATTATTGTGGTACTGGGAAATTAGATAATTTTACTCTTTATTAAAAGCAGAACCAGCAAAAATGTGAAAACAGAATAAATTATTGTAGTGCTTCAAGAAGGGAGAGTTACAAACTCTGACAAACTGTTCTAGCACTTTTTAGTTTTGTTTTTTATGTATATAAGTGTTTTGCCTACATGAATGTATGTGTACCACATGTGTGCCTGGGGAAGAGGCCAGAAGGACACCAGATCCTCTGAAAGTAGTTACAAACAGTTGCAAGCTGTCGTGTAGGTGTGGAGAACTAACCAAGGTCCTCTGCGAGAGCAGCAAGTGTCCTTTACCACCAAACCCATCTCTCCTGTCCTGCTCCAGTACTTTCTAGTGATATAATTATGTTTTTTAAAAGTTCAAAGGAGTTTATAGTTTTGAACAAAATGTTAAGAAACAAATAAATTATCGAGTATTATAATATTC
The DNA here is from genome assembly GCF_950005125.1 of Chionomys nivalis. Classification (NCBI taxonomy): domain Eukaryota; kingdom Metazoa; phylum Chordata; class Mammalia; order Rodentia; family Cricetidae; genus Chionomys; species Chionomys nivalis. Next base: position 3,918,722 of record NC_080099.1, on the reverse strand, counting down.
TGAGTCCACTAGTGATGGTTAATCTTCATTATCAACCCAACTGGATTTAGAATTAAATTAAATTAAATGTTCTGGCTACAGAACACTTCTAGATATCTCTGTGACATTTGGAGAAACTCCAGAAAGGACTGAGGGTGAAGTGAAAGCTTTTCCTAACCGTGGGTGGAACTTCTCATAGCCGGGGGCTCATAATAGAAGAGGGGAGATAAAGCCTGCCATACTGGCATTCTCCAATTGCTGCTTCTTGGCCTTTGTTACAAACTTTGCTGCCCCATTGTGATTCCACAGTGTGATGCTTTGAACTCTCTAACGCTGTCAGCCCAGAAAAACCTCCCCTCCCTGAAGTTTTTTCTACCAGATATTGTGGTCACGGTGGTGCAAAATAGTTCTTACATCAGCTGTGCCTTACAAACTAAAATCTTACCTTGGCAAAATGTAGCACCAGTTGCTTAGAATGGAATGTCTCTCAATGACAGCGTTCTGGTTGGTATAAAAATCCTCTATAACATGCTGAGAAATATCAAACTCCTGTAGCTTTTAAATGAAATAAGATTTCAACACATAAGTCCTCAAGGAATTTGCCACATAAAAGGAGACATTACGACAATATACACTGACCGTGGTTATGAACGTTTCGGGGATTCACGTGTTTTTGAATCACAACCTGATCAGTGCTGTGACACACCCCCTCTCTGCCACACAGGATACCTCGCAGGCCAGGTTTTCCTTTCCCTTTCATCCAGCGTTTTTGTTTTATGCTGAACTAAGACAGTTTTGATTATGTCAACTTAGAGAAATTAAATCCCTTCTGAAGGAATCTGTGTGTACATGTTTGCTCATGTGGTCATGTGTGAGTGGGGGCACCCCTGGCAGTCATTCCCTGGGAATATAATCCTTTTTGTTTGCTTTCTGAGACAGGGTCTCACTGGTCTGGAACTCTCAAGTAGGCCGGCCAGCAAGGTATAGGGGTCTGCTTGTTGCTGTCACGCCAGTGCTGGCATCACAAATACGTCCCACAATGCCCTTCTATTGTTAATGCAGGATCTGGTGGATCAACCCAGCAAGCACTAGACCAGATCAGGGAACTTTCCCAGCCCTGCGTTACACTTCCCCAGATTAGGGGACCTTCACAGCCCTGTGTTACACATCACCAGATCAGGGAACTTTCCCAGCCCTGTGTTACACGTCACCAGACTAGGGGACCTTCCCAGTCCTGTATCACACTTTTAAAAGACCAACTTCTGACAGAGCAGTGTCACACTACCCTTTGATATCCCTACTTCACCTCCTAGACTCCTTTCTTCCTCTTGCTTACATATCCTACCCAGAGAGGACCAGCTTCTATACAGACGTAAATGTTCACAGCTTATAGTTCAGCTGCCCTGGAGAGTCCTGTAAGATATTTCTTAAATTTAGACAGACAAAGGAAGGCCTCAAGTAAAAATAAAATATTAGCACGTAAAAAACACTGAGGATAGAGAGATGTGTGTCTCGATGCCTCACTCCCTACAAAGAGCAAAGCAACTCGGAGGAGCAATGTTCTCATTTCATTAATTGCCCACTTCTTTCTAGACCCTAACATAGCTAACGCCGCACTGTCTGTAGAAACCATTAGTACGCTAGTGATGTTGCTTAAAGCACGACTTACATTTTGATATTTCATCTCCTACTAGTAAAAGTCTTACACATCTAAGTCTACACCCATTTATTCTAGTATCACTTTTCTGAGTTCTTATTCCATCCCTTAAGACTACCAAAGTTCCAGACCTTCCATGGAGCCATTGGCAATTGTTAACTACTGGGAAAGTAAGGGTCAGTGTTCATTAAGAGTGTGTCCCCTTGCAGTTGACTATACTCCAGTAGAAAAACCACACATTCAGGAATATCTGGAAAGCCCACATTGGTCTTAAAGGGTTTTAAAGAAAAACAAAAAGGGGGCTGGAGAGATGGCTTAGAGGTTAAGAGCACTGACTGCTCTTCCAGAGGTCCTGAGTTCAATTCCCAGCAACCACATGGTGGCTCACAGCCATCTATAATGAGATTTGGTGCTCTCTTCTGGTATGCAAGCATACATGGAAGGAATGTTGTATACATAATAAGTAAATAAATCTTTAAAAAAAAAAGAAGGACAAAAAGTTGGGTGAAGAGGGATAGTGGATACGGGAAGACTTGGGTGAGGTGAATCTAATCAAAACATACAAAATTTGAAGTTCTCAAAGAACTTTTGAAAGAGAGCAATGGAAACCAGGGAACAGAGGAACTAAGAAAACGTCAATATGAAAAAGATGATAAGATATGTTAGGGACATACAGTAGTGTTGTAGTACTTGTGTGGCTTATGAAAGATCCCAGGTTCTATCCTAAGCACCAGAAGAAGGAAGAAAAAAAATAGTAAGAGCAACAAAACTCAGAACTGATAAGGACGTAGAATGTCCCGTGCAGGACAAGAAGTAACTTTTAATTTTTTTTAATTCATTTTACATTCCAACCACAGTTCTCCCTCCCACCTCTCCTTCCTCCCCTTCTCCCCCATCTGCTCCTCCCAAAGGGTAAGGCCTCCCCTGGGGAACCAACAAGGCCTGGTGCATTAAGCTGAGGCAGGACCAAGCCCCTCCTCCATGCATCAAGGCTGGGCATGGCAACCCACCATAGGGAATGGGCTCTGAAAAGCCAGCTCATGCACCAGGAACAGATCCTGGTCCCATGCAGGCTCCACAACTGTTGGTCTAGAGTTCGTGACTCCAACTAGTTGCAAATCAATGAAAGTGAACAGTGTGGAAGAAAAACTGAATCGTGACCTTCTGACTACCTTTGATGCCTGAGCCTCAATTCTTAGTTCTAACAGTAAAATTTATACAAAAATCTGAGATTAAGGGAAACTAAGTAGAATGTTCAAAGTGGCACTGTTATTGAATGAAGATCTGAGAGTTTTAATGTGAGTCTAAGCCAACTCTGAATGTTTCAGGTGTGAAAACAATGTTTATTTTTAAGTGTTCTCATCTTTATGCTGGCTTTTCTTCTGACCTCGACAAAATCTTTGGGAGGAGACACTTTGCACATGTACTACATATTGATACCCAATAAATGGCTGTCTGTAGAATAAACACAAATTGGTTTTCAGTTGCTTATTTTCCATATAATTAAAATTTCAGGGCAACAGTTTAATATTACATAAAACTTTTGGAACATATCCCTCAGGTAGTCATGTATTCAATTATAATATGAATATATCACCTTGAGTCAGTTTACACACATACATTTAGTATGGATGTCACTGGCTCTGTAATCTCATAGGCAGCAGCACTATTAGGAGGTGTGGCTTTGTTGAAGGAGGTGTGACCTTGGAGAAAGTGTGTCACTGTGGGGGTGGGCTTTGAGGTTTCTGATGCTCAGGATACCACCCAGTTTCTCAGATCATTTCCTGTTTCCTTCAAGATTTAGGGCTTTCAACTACTACTCCAGCACATGTCTGCCTGCATGCCCCATGCTCGCTATCATGATGACAATGGACGGAACCTCTGAAACTACAAGCGAGTCACCCCAATTAAATGTTCTCCTTATAAGAGTTGCTGTGGTCATGGTGACTCCTCATAGTGATAGAAACCCCAAGACAATGAGTTTTAGGAAACTAGTATAGTTTAACACAGTCTAAATTTGGAGAAATAACTATTATTTAAAAAATATGTATGGATTTTTTTAAAATAAAAAATAAGAGCTGAAATACCATTTCTTCCAATAATGATAAACTATCTTTAAAAGTTATCTAAATAAGATCAAAGTTTAGAAAACTACTGGAATTTCTACCTTAGAAGACTATATTTTAGATAGTAAGTTGTCTAATTCAAATTAGAAGCCTACAGTCCTAGTACTCAGGAGACAGAGGGAGAAACATAGCTACAAGTTCAAGGCTAGCAGGGCAGATACCAACTGCTAAGCGGCCTGAGCTATAAAATAGACCTTGTTTCAGAATGCCAAAACTAAACAAACAAATAACAGCAACAAACAACCAAACCCTTTAAAATGCTAGCACCAAACAATGGGCTTCTCTAAGACTTTAATTGACGTGTATATTTGTGCTCGGTTCACAGTAGCCCTTGGTCTCTCTTGTCTACCCTGCCTCCTGCTAGCTCCCTCCACTCCTTTTCTCTCCAAATACTCACCTTCTGTGTTCGTGTGTGTGTATCTGTGTATATATATATATATATATATATATATATGTATCCTGCATATGTGAGAAAACATTGCAATCGTTTTGGTAACAAACCCTTCCAATCAGCTTCTATGTTAAAAATTAAAATCAAACAGTAATAATAACATACATACACTAAGTATATTTAGATAAAGGAACTTATAGAAATCAAATATTTTGTACCTCAGGCGGTGGCAATCTGATAGTATAGACTTCTATACTTAAACAAACTTGTGTTTCTGTTACATTGATGTCTAATACTGGAAAAGAATTAACCATGAATTTTCTAGAATTAGTATTCTATCATAACATAAAATGAAGCATTTTAGTAACACATATTACTTTATCCAAGTTATACAGTAAGAATTTTTTACACATATAATAAAGTTTATCTAATGGACTATAGATTTGGCAGCCCACAGATCACACTTCTAAGACAAAGATAAGAAACAACAGGCTATATGTGGAAGGAGGCCCTACAACGGGATGACAGCAGGAGAGAAAAACTTCCTGCAGCCTGTAGAACACTCAATACGTTCTTTCCGCAAACCTGACATCTATTACTAATTCCAGTGAGGTCTCGTACCAGGCTCCTGACCTCAGAGTCGTCCCTGAAGCCTCTTCCTAGAGACCTTCCTTTCTCTCCTATATAAAGCTGTGCTGATGTGGCAGTCATGAGGACCTTGGAAGGAGGCAGTATCCGAAGAGACTCTGGGAGCTTCAGGGATGCTGACGATGCCGCTTCTTGATCAGAGGACCAGTTACAAGGCTGCTCTGACTTTGTAAAACTTTAGCAAGTATGCACTTAAAATATCTGAGGTTTAACTAAGTATGTTACATTTACACAAAAGTAAAAACAATCTTTTGACAGAAGCCTAAGAAATTTTCTCTTCTAAATTGTTATCTCAACTCTCTAGCTAAGGTCTCATGCTAACAAAGCTAAATTTAGGAAACAAACTCACTCATCCAGAGTGAGGTCAGAGCGACTGCCGCTGTGAACTGAATCACGGTTCAGCAGGACAGTCTGCTCAGCTCCAGGAGCTGGGGGCTATAGATGAGGACTGGAAGACTGGATCCAAACGATGGAGAACCTGCCATGTCTGGTTACTAATGCCTGCTGGAAGCTGATGATCCATCTGCTACCTCCGTAGGACTATTTACCAACCTACCTGCCTTCAAGGCAATATGCAGAGCAATTAGAGTGAATGTTATAATAAAGTCTGTCTTTGAGATTATTGATGTTCCTTTAGATTATTTTCAGGAGAAAAATAAGATTCTAATAAAAATAAGTTTTGACATAATACAATTTTTGATATGATTTTGAAAAATATATTAAAATACTTACAGAATTAAACAGCTTCACAATCATTTTCTTAAGTAGAGAAATTAAAATATAACTTTCCTCCCAACTAAGTGAATTTTTTCACAAGTAAGTAAATATATGTTTTTAATGAGAAGTAACTTCCTACGTGAATTCTGATTATAATTATGTCTTATTGTATCCTTGCATATGGTAATCACCAAGACTGTAACAACTCAACATTGGTTTTTAAACAACTGTTTGTCATCTTAATGCTTTGTCTATTGTTTTGAGCACTTTTACTTACCAATAGCACTTTGCTTTCCCATATGAGAAAGAAAATCTCTTCCTTAAAAAAATTCAAAGAAAATACCATATTATTATAATTCAGAAATAATCATTATTGACAAATATAACCATTTGAAGTGCTATAAAAATTATAAAACAAAATTCTAATGACAGCTCTTAGAAAAATATATAATCACTCAAAAAATACCTGTTCTCTGAAAAGGACCAAGATACCCAATACTTTCTTCAACAATTTATCTCTTGCTATAAAGTAGAAAACCATCAAACTTTAGAAGTAAATTCAAGATGGCTCTTTAGGCCCAACAAAAATGACAATCTGTTTATTTTATCAAATCTTCATAACGTGTTCATTCTTAAGTATCAAGAATTCTACTAATCAAAGCACTTCAAAGCAGCACCAGCAGGGCTCTGCATATTATCCCCGTAGAGAGATGACAGTGGTGTTATTGTGGGCTTGTCTAAGAACTCTTCACTAAAAGGAAGCCACCTTGAAATCAAAAATAGAAGTACATATAGAAGCAGTCCAGTGACTGGCCAGCGAAGTCACCTTGTACCAAGAGATGACCTGTTCTATTCCAGGCTGGAGCAAGTCTCGCGCTGAGGGAATACGAAAGGCAGCTTTGAAGAATTACAGGAATCACTCTTTGTGGAGTCTCCATCTGAGACAAAGAGAGAATATGGGCAAATTAAGAGCAATGCTGCATATCTGCATATCTATAATGCTATAAACTCTCTCAGACCAGCCTCCGATGAACTAAGCAATTCCAGGTAAAAACAACAGTTGTTCCTGTAATTAATACTATTTAGTTATAAGGCTAAAGAATTTAAGAGATGCTCATTTCGAAGCCACCAGTACGGCACTGTTACGTGCCAAAATTTCTTATTTAAGTCTAAACCGTACCCAATCTTCAACCATGCAGCATGGAGGAACACAAGAAAGAATGATATTATGGTTTGTTTATTTTTTCCACTGTAGTTTAACATTAGAAATGACTAAGTACAAAATTACACATGCAACGAAGCATTTATCTATATATACAGAGTCAATCTTTAATATTAATGCTTTCATTGCTGACTCCCAAGTAATTGGAATTGGATTTATTTCTCCCACTTGAAGTCTCTAAAAAAACTGGGCAAGTTATTTGAAACAACGGTTCATAAAATACTGGACATTATGGAACAAGGAAGAGGTATTCTCTATAGATGAAAAGTCAACAAGATGAGCCCTGGGAAATCACAGAGCCCATCTTGTGGGCTTTTCCTCTACAGACGATAACATGTCCCTGGTTTATTGTATAAAGAGGGTTTCCAGACTGTGGTCATAAAAGAGGCAATCTAGAGAGACTCTGTTAGTCTCTGTGAGCTGAAGTGACAGAGCTGAGGGTCCACAGAAGACAAAGAAGCTAGAAAGCCCCTGAGAGGAGGACACCATGGAGAATAGACTTCAGGCCAGCAGAGTCCCTGGGTTTTTGCTGAGTACGGACCAACACACACAGGTGAGAAAACTGCTGAAGTCAGAATGAAAACCAAGTGTGTTTGCTACATGAGCATTGAATACAATCCAAAAGATCTGCCCTGCACTCTGTTTTTTTTTTTGTTTTGTTTTGTTTTGTTTTTGTTTTTCGAGACAGGGTTTCTCTGTGGCTTTGGAGCCTGTCCTGGAACTAGCTTTTGTAGACCAGGCTGGTCTCGAACTCACAGAGATCCGCCTGCCTCTGCCTCCCAAGTGCTGGGATTAAAGGCGTGCGCCACCACCGCCCGGCTGCCCTGCACTCTGCAAGAAAGCAAGTGGAGAAGTGAGAGGGCCAAGAATTGTTTGGCAGTATTGACTGCTGGGACATCCACAATTACAGGTAGAGATTTTAATACCCTGATCCTAATCATTGACACAAGCAAACAGAAAACAAGAATGTGGTAGATTTATCATTATCAACCAATGAGACCCAGTTTACATCTATAAAATGCTGAATACTATAATAAGGCCAGAACACATATTGTTGTCAAGAGGACAAGGAACATTTATTAAATCTATAGTAGTTTATATTCTGGACCCTAAAAAAATTCAATTTTTTTTTAAATTAAAGCTTTATGAAACATCTTTCTAAATAATAATTGAATGAGAAAGCGTAGCAGAAAGACCCCTGGTAACCATTTGGAAACCATGCAGCCTGTTTGTAGCAGACCTTAGGAAGCACTTGTAACTGAAAAGTTAAAGGGCAGAACTACTTAGAGAACATGTAAAACACTAAACATATCTGTACTAGACAGGAATGATGTTCTTAACTCAGCGACATCGGTCATCATGTTAGGAAGCTAGAAAAAGGAGGGCAAAACAAAACCAAATTAAGTACAAGAAAATATTATAGACCAAAGCGGTGGGTGTGTATGTGGGGGGAATCAGTGAAATACAAAGTAGCAAAACAATAGAGAAAATCAATGAAACCTAACACCTCCTTAATCCTATCAATGACTGTCAACTCTCTAGCTGGACTGATCAGAGAATTAAGAAAAAGAAAAAAATTCAAAAAAGATCACACATATAACCAATGCTGGAAATCAGAAAGGAAGCCAGGCGGTGGTGGCTCACCTTTCATCCCAGCACTTGGGAGACAGAGGCAGGCGATCTCTGTGAGTTTGAAGTCAGCCTGGTCTACAAGAGCTAGTTCCAGGACAGCCACCAAAGCTACAGAGAAACCCTGTCTCGAAAAAAAAAAAAAAAAAAAGAAATCAGAAAGGAGAAATAACTTCATACTTTACAGCAAAGGAAAACAAGAGAACACCAAAGCAAATTTATTAAAACAAAATCCAAGTTCCAGACAGCCCTATGGATGAGTTTCATGAAACATTTAGGGAAGAAATAACAAAATCAGACATGACTTCTTTCAGAAAAGTTTTTTTTTTTTTAAAGGGAGGTTATATTTATTTATTACAATTCCTGGTGGTAGAGATCTTAACTGATCCATAAATACGACGGTTAATCTTAATTGTCAAATTGATTGTTTGAGAAGTGCCAAAGGGGTGAGTAAGACATACTTCTGGATGTGTCAGGGGTTTACAGGGAGGACTGGGGGTAGAATCCACTGTGAATGTGTCAGTGCCATCCCCACAGGCTGGAGCTGAGGCTAGGTTGAAAGCCTGAAAGTGCACTCTCTCCTCCCACCTAGGTGACATCGATGAACTGCTTTTCTTAGCTAAGCCTTCCCACCATAATGTGCTTAACCTTCTGAAGCCAGGACGCCCTGCCCAACACCCACACCCACTTTCTGCCTTCGAAGAAGCGCACCTTTAGTGGAATACAGTCTACAGTTTTGTTTCTCTTACATGTTAGATATATAATTATGAGAATGATTTCATCTCTTGGGATTTTGTTGTTTTTCTATGTCAAAATGGAGTAAATCTTTCATTGTGTCCTTAAATAAATGTTTGAGGTTTTTTCCCATGTTTAACAACAATTTGTGAGAAAGAGACTCCAAATTTTGTTTGCTGGTTAAGTTTTGGCTATCTATTTATTTTTGACAACTCTACACAAACTAGGGTCATCTGGAAAGAGGGAACCTCAACTGAGAAAATGCCTTCATCAGATTGGCAAGTCTGCTGGTCATTTTTTTTTTTTTTTTTGATTTTTCGAGACAGGGTTTCTCCGTAGCTTTTGGTTCCTGTCCTGGAACTAGCTCTTGTAGACCAGGCTGGCCTCGAACTCACAGAGATCCGCTTGCCTCTGCCTCCCGAGTGCTGGGATTAAAGGCGTGCGCCACCACCGCCCGGCTCTGCCGGTCATTTTTAAATTAATGATTGATGCTGGGATGAGGGCAGCTCAGTGTGGGGGCTGCCACCCCTGGGAAGGTGGTCCTGGTTATGTAAAAATGCAAGTTAAGTGAGCCATGTTACAGACGGGTGAGCTCCTCTATGGTCATGTCTGTTCTTCAGTTCCTGCCACTCCGTTCCTGTCTGGAATGCCTGCCCTGGCATGCTGTGGAGATGCACTGTGATGTGGAAGGATGAGCCCGATAAACACTTTTCTTCCTAAGTTGCTCTTTAGTTATGGTGTCTATCACAGCAACAGAAAGCACACCAGGACACTGATGAGAGAAGCCGACTATATATAATTATTTTAAACACATACCTTAGCTCCATATTTTTCAATATAGGCATGAAGTCTCCCAGATTTGAAAAACGGTATCTGTAACAGAAAGTCCTTTATAAAAAGGACTAAACATAGATCTTTAACAAAACACTGTTATACATAAATATTTTAAGTAAAATACAATGAAGGGCACAGATTTTGGCCATAGTTCTATATTTCTATTCTATATCCATTTGAAGAAAGAGACTATGAAAACCACTTTTTCCTTGACATAGGATCTGTGACAGGTTCACTGCCAAGGTGAAGTTGCCTGGTATTGACATGTTCTCCAAGCCATATAAAAGAAAAGGAAAACACATCTCATATAAGTACTTAACAACTTTTAAATATACAAGACATACTTAGATGTGGATGTGGAAAATGAACCTAAATAGAAATTTAAATTTAAAAGGCTTCCACCTACTAATGAAAGAAATGTAAGTATTAAAAGAATAGCAGACATTATTTGCTAAATGGGCATGGTATCACATTGACATCTAAATATATACATCTATGCCAATAGGTTACGCAGCTCTCAGTACCCTCCAGAGAAGCATCTTTATGCCGATGGTGATTAAGACAGAGTCAGCTAGTCTGTGTGCAGAGAATGAATGGCTAGGAGCTGCTCAGCCTGAAACGGGACAACTATATCATACTGCCTGCCCCTCAGGCTCATGGGACATCATGGAGGAAGGGACAGACAGAACAACTGTAAGAGCCAGAGGTCGGGGAGGACAGGTGGGAAAATAGTTTCTTCCATAGCTGACACTCAAATTCCCAGCAACTGTGGTGGCCTGCACGAAATCAAGACAATCAACATTCCCACAGGGGTGAGGGAGGGGCACCCAAGGTTCCACAACAAGCTGAAAAGTTATTGAGAGCTGATGGCTGCTAGGGAAGGGGTGTGATCCCTGTCAGGGTGACCACTGTAGTGGATGGCTCTACCACCACACATGCCTGCTCTGATTAGAGTCTGAAGATTATTTTTTAAGAAAGAGTACATGAAGTTGGGAGGAGGAAGAGGTGTGTATGGAAGGATTTGGAGGGGGAAAGGTGTGATGGAAATAAAGGGTACAAATATATGATTATCTCAAAGAATAATAAAAATGTTGATTTACTGAGATGAGAAATTTAAGTATAACTAAAATATTGATCAAAAGCATTGAAGCCCATGCTATCTTATCTATTGTACCATAACATGTTCTGTTCATTAGTGGTCTTTATTTCAGCACTTATATAAGATAAAGCTAAATATTAATTTAGAATCACAAGATAGATTTAAATGTCACACATATCAAGTTAATGGGACATTCACTCAAACTGAAATAGGGGTGGTCAGTCCGTCAGTCCCCATAAACAATCTTTCATTTCTGCTACCATACTTATTATTATTTATTAATATTGCTTCTAGGAATCAGCGATACTAACCGACATCACTACCCAGATTTGGTTTAATATTCCAGGCACAGGTGCTGTAAGAACATCTTCATGCAGCAGTAGCAGCTGCCTGTGGAGAAGGAACACATTATTTTCAAACTGAACTTGTCTACTGTCTATACTTGTATACTACTGAAATATTTAGAAACTTAGTCTAGCCTTTCACTTTTCTACCTATTTTGTTATTTTTCAAAGAGGTCAGAGATAACTTGTATTAAGTATGACTAAATTACACCCAAATAGGAAGGCTACAGATTTAAGATGGGGTAGCACTCCAAGACTGTCCTCCCCACTTCTGTCCTTAAGATTTTGCTTTGTTTTGCAACCATCTCACTATATAGTTCAGGATGCCTCTAATTTGGGATTCTTGCTCCTCAGCACCCAGACTGCTAGGATTATGTAAACTCAGTATTGCATTCAGCTTTCTCCTAGCAATCTTACAGGCTTTATTCTCCTCTGAGATAGTTATTTAAACACATAAGTTTGTCTTGAGTCCTTTGGGTGCCTCAAACAGTTAAAGGCACTGACACAAGTGAGTCCTTAACAATCAGATTTTAGTTGAGCTGTTCCTTAAAGATTATCTTGAGTCAGGAGTTGCAAGATAATTCTTATAGAAATATGTAGATAGAAGTTCCTGTCCCTGGTCCCACAGCTGTTAAATCCCAAAGAAATACACAGCGACTTATATTAATTATAAACTCTTTGGCCTATTATCTCAGGCTTATTTTTTAACTAGCTCTTACAATTTAAATTAACCCATAATTCGTATCTATGTTTAGCCATGTGGCTTGGAACCTTTTCTCACTGAGGCATTCTCATTGCTTCTGGAGCATCTGGCTGGTGACTCACTCTCCACCTTTCTTCTTCCCAGAATTCTCTTAGTTTGGTTGCCCCACCTATATTGCATGCCTGGCTACTGGCCAATCAGTGTTTTTTTTTTTTTTTTAACCAATACGAGTGACAAATCTTTACAGTGTACAAGAGCATTATCCCACATTGTCATGTTTTGACATAGAAATTTAGAAATTATGTTAATCTTTTTGTATCTTTAAGTGCCTTGTAAAGAGTATATAGCAAATATATATTATTTAGTATATTTGGGGGAGTCTGATTTAGTCCAAAAACTAAGTCTTTTTTTTTTTTTTTTTTTTTTTTTTTTTTTTTAGTTTTTCAAGACAGGGTTTCTCTGTGGTTTTGGAGCCTGTCCTGGAACTAGCTCTTGTAGACCAGGCTGGCCTCGAACTCACAGAGATCCGCCTGCCTCTGCCTCCCAAGTGCTGGGATTAAAGGCGTGCGCCACCACCGCCTGGCCAAAAACTAAGTCTTACAAAGAATTAAAATTTATTTTTTTATTTTATGTGCGTTGGTGTTTTGCCTGCATACATGTCTGTGTGAGGGTGTCAGTCCCTGGAACCGAGTCACAGACAGTTGTGAGCTTCCCTGTGGGTGCTGGGAATTGAACTCAGGTCCTCTGGAAGAACACCCAGGGCTTTCAACCACTGAACCATCTCTGCAGCCTTGAAAATTCAAAATTTGTAAAGCTCACAAGAGGTCACAAATATAAAAACTTAACAATGAGATATTTACCTCAAGCATTTTAACTCCCTTTTAAAATGTAATCTAATATACCTGATTCTTTGCTTTCAAAATAGAGATACAGATATAGTAGATGTTTTGAAGGAAAACCCCCCTAAAATAGCTATAATGGGATTTTCAAAGTCTAAAGGCTCAGAGAGAAGGCACATGTTTTTACCTGCACATCTTGATCTGTGTACTCCTAATCTCTGTTTCTGCCATCCTGCTACTCAATGTTATCTGGACAGCAGCAACTTTGTGTAAATCTGGAAGTAGGATAAAGAACAGGGATGGCTGCCTCGTCTCATTCATACTTTCGTGTTGACTGTGCTTCAGCAAGCAGGTCCGTCACAGACACACAGCTGTAGAAAAACACACATCAACAGTTTAACCATAAGGTTTCAATACTAACTCAGCAGATTGTATTTGATGTCATGTTAGAATAAGAAAATAAAAATGAATTAGTAAACTTTAGCCAAAAAGCCAAAAATCACCATTTCAGCTTCATGGTCTTCTAAATCACTTGTCTTTAGACAGGTTTTATTAAAATATTGTTCACCACTGACTATCCAGTTAGAATAAGTTCAATACTTTTGTTTACTAAATTCATAGAGCTACACACCTATTAATAGAATAGATTAGAAAGAACACTTTCATTGCCTCTCCCAAGATTCTAAATCTTCACTTCTACAACACAAATTGAATGGCTAATTTCTGTACTAATAGCTCTAATTTATTAAATGCCTAAGTCTTTTCTCTACTTGCTATATGCCTACCATATTGTGTTTAATAATTTCACTCGACAGATCTTGGCTATCCTTAAAGTTTTATTTTCAAAAAAAAAAATGAAATCTTTTCTCTCACATAATTTTTTTAAAGAAGAAAAGGTTAGCCAAAACATGTCATTGTGTAACCATTAAGTAGATTTCATTTCCAAGAAATGACTTGGCTTTAAAACTTGTACTTGGGGCACATTTTAAAACTGCTAGTTCACAGGCAACCTTTGAAGTGTGTGTTGTGCATTCCAGAAAACTGGACTCTCAGTGCAAAGCCGGCTAGGGAAAGTCAAGTACACCAGTGGGAGGTGACTCGGACTCTAGAACGGCAGACTTTACACAACCATACCTTTTCTCTTTAAAGAGAAACCACCAGCCCTGGAATCTGAAGTGTGGGTGGACTTTAGTCTGGTCACATCAACCAAACGCCTTTGGTTGTCATTTGAGGAATGCTGGCCCTGAACTTTGACTTGAACAAATCTAACGAACTTAAGCCACAGTATTTGAAGTTTTCTTCAGTAATATTTCAGTGCTGGGTTCACTTATGCTTCCCATAAGTTTCCTCCCCCTCCTTAGGCTCGACTTTCTCAGTGACAGCAATACCTCTGAAGCCCTTAAAAACAAACTTAAGGTACTTCTAGACATTTCTAATGCTCTAAAATCGAAGCAAATGACATCGTTTTAACGGAATTCTTTTCCTGGCCCTTAAGCTATCCCAGTGCAAAACCAGCACGGGTTGTTTAACTCTGGGGTCTTCAGTGTGGTTCTTAAAGCAGCGCCCCAGTTTTCTCAGGGCGATCATGAAGGTCTTGTTCGACCGGCGATTCTGACCTCTTCCCTCGTCTCTCTTTCCTTGCTTCCTAATGACGTGGCACCTTTGAGAAGCCCTTCCTCGGAAGGTGAGGGAGGCCAGGCTGGCATCAAAGCTGCCTGCAACCTTCTACCTCAGACTGTCTGTCAGCCTCCGTGCTCTCCTCAGCCTCCGTGCTCTCCTCAGCCTCCGTGCTCTCCTCAGCCTCCGTGCTCTCGTCAGTCTGTCAGCCTCCGTGTTCACCTCTGCTTCTGTGCTCTCCTCAGGCGGTCCTCGCAGTCCCAGGAGCTATTAGGATGCTCAAGCCTCGTGTTCCCGTCAGAACCTGCTCTCCTCACACCTAGTCGCGCGCTCGAGCTCCCATCAGGCCCTGCGCTCTGGGTTCCTGGGAACTCCCATGCTGCCTTGCGCTCTCTGTAGTTCTTCCACGCTCCTGTCACATTGCTGGCTCCCATCAGTCGGCCCCCTGATCCCTGCAGGGTCCGCCCTGGGGTCCGGCCCGAGTCGGCCTGGCCCTCCACTCAGCCCGGCAGCCCCCACATCCCTGCCAGCCCAGCAGGAGCTCCCGTCAAGTCTCCCACGGGGTCCGGAGCTCCCAGAGGCCTGTGCTTCCCAGTGCCACCTTATGACCCCTGGCAGCTGCTCCCGCAGGGGCCACGGTGCCTAGGGAGCCCATTTCAGCGTGGCCTTCTGTGTCACATGCCCGGAGGGGTCGGTCCCACCATGCAATACATGCAGAGTCTTCTGTCACCGCCCCAGCATGGCCCATGGGCTTTCCTGAAAAAATGAGAGTTTGCTTAGCACCTCGCAGGTCACCCAACCGCCCAAGCGCAGGTGGTTCCCGGGCTGTGTGAAGGCGCAGGCCGCAGGCCGGTGGCAGGAACAGTTTCTGCTCAGATTCTGGTTGCTCTCTAAGCAACTGTGGTGATGAGGCTCCACCGCTGTGATGCGCTCCTCGCTCCTCGGACTCATTTGACAGGTAGTTATTAAGCACACGCCACACTCAGGTGCTTTGCTAGGCGTTTGGCGATGGAGCATTAAACAACATTTTCTACCATAGCAGGACTTACTCGGAGCAGGAAACGTTACTGATCCCGAAGTGAACTCATTCTTGTCAGACCCACAGAAAATGAGAGTTGGAAGTCACAAGAATCGTTGCCTGTCTGTGATCAGTTCTTTCGCACGATTCCAACGAGCGTTCTCCTTGCAGATATGCAGGTTCCTGTGACAACGTTCACCTATAATATTCTTCAAAACTGCAGGAGTTCAGGCACGATGTGCTTATTAGACCCTTTGCCCAGCAACAGATGCTCCACCAGCGAGCTCACCCTAACTGCTGATTAAGGCCTCCCACGCTAGTGAATTTTGTGTACCAGTAGCTCACATGGAGTATTTCCGTTTTGCCATCAGATAATCCTTTTCCTCGAGCCTCTTAAATAGGTCATCGTGTGCCATGACTCTGAATGGAAAAAAAAAATGCGCCTCAGAAGACTTTAGTCTTCTGTGCCTGGCCCTGTTTTAAAATAAGTGAATGTTTTCTAAGCAAAGACAAGCAGTTCATTGGTGATGGCTTTGATCCTGAGGATTGCCTAGACAATTCCCTAACTCCTGGCCCGAGAGGCGCCGTCACCTCTGTGTCCTGGGACTGTCAAGGACCCTGAATGGTTTGCACAGTTATGTTTAGTATCTGGAATTCTCACAGACACAGAAACCCAAGAAATTAAAAGTACACAAATATTACAAATGCCTCCTGATTTCCACAACAGGGACATTGTAATATCATTGAGAATATCAACTCTACATCTAACCTTGTGCAAAAATATATATACTTTAAGAAGTATTTGCTCTCTATCTCCTCTCTCTATCTCTGTCTCTCTCTGTCTGTCTCTCTCTTGCTTTCCTTATCAAATAAACTTTTCTGCAAAAAGACTCCGATTTAGATATGAATGGAGGAAAGCTATATCCTATTTGTGTCTTTTGAATATCATGTTAATACAGAACAGCTTTCCTTTCCAGAAATATCTGTCTCTGCCTCTTGTGCATATTTAGTTAAATCTAAACAGTTGTGCATCTACTTAAGAATAAAGCATCTTTCTGTGGTCTGATTATAGAGGTTGCCATGACTCAAGAGAAGGCTCTGCTGGAGGTCATAGGTCATTCAGTAGTCCTAAGGTTTTAAAGAAAAAGGTATATTATGGTTCCCTTGTCAGTTTTTACTAAATCTCAATCATTTGATTTTACCAATAAAGACTTGGGAGTCAGATGCTGGGGTGAAAGAAAGCTTGCTAGCTCAGAGAGGCAGAAATCTCACCCAGCTGACTTCCTCCTAAGGCCCTGTATTATAATATTTCCCATCATTAATACGGGAAAGATTTTTCCCTTTAATATTACTTAATTCCTTCCTTGAGAACCTTCTAGGTGATTTACCAAATCTGATGGCTTCTCAGTTTGTCCACAGCTGGCATGATTGCTCAGTCTGTGTGGTTGTGCCATGTGCTGGAACACCAAATATTGTTTTCAGTAAAATCTCAATCGTTTGATTTTACCAATAAAGACTTGGAAGCCAGATGCTGGGGTGAAAGCCTGCTAGCTCAGAGGGGAGAGAAATCACCCATCTGACCTTCCTCCTCCACTAATGACCCAGAAAAAGACCTTTCTCCTATACTGTCTTAAACAAGACTCTTCCAACTCAATGTCCTTCCCCCTTTTATGTCCTGCACTCCTGACTCCCTCTTGCTTTCTATGGTTTTCTTCTTGCTCATTTCCTGTCAACTGGCTGCTTGCTCTGTCTCTTGACCTTTAGTTAACTTCATTTAATTCTGTTTATAATAAACAGAAATCTCTGGAGTTAAAGGTGTGTGCTGGAGCTGAGCCACACTACAAGTATAAACAGTTTTTTTTTCAAGTAAATAATGAAATCTCAGGGTTGAAAGTGTGATCAAATATTCTGCAACATTCACCAAATGCATATATTTGAAGAAAGGAAAAGTCAGAAGCCAATAACTAAAGGGGGGATAAAATAAGGAGAAAGTTATATAAAGATGCTTTTTTAAATCAAATGATTGAGATTTTGCTAAAAATAATATTAAACACCACAAATAAATGAGGTTTATTCTACAAGCACAATGCTAGTTCAATATTTAAAGCTCAATGTTGACAGACATTTCTGTCCTGCCTGGTCCCTCAGCCGTTCAATCCCAAAGAAACACACAGACGCCTACATTAGTTGTAAAGTGATTGGCCTATTAGCTCAGGATTCTTATTAACTCTTACATCCTACATTAAACCATTATTCTTGTCTATGTCAGTCGCGTGGCTTGGCACTTTTTATCAGCGAGGCATTCTCATCTTGCTTCCTCTGCATCTGGGTGATGACTGCAGACTGAGACTTTCCTCTTCCCAGAATTCTCCTGTTCTGGTCACCACACCTGTTCTTTGTGCCTGGCTGCTAGTCAATCAGCATTTTATTAGACCAACACAAGTGACAAATCTTTACAGGGTACAAGACCATTGTCCTACAGCAACTCAATGCATTCTATCATTGGAAAAGGCTAAAGAGGGGAAACCATAGGACCATTTCTACAGATTTAAACAAGATTAAAGCTCCACGTCCCTTGTGATAGGACCTGTCAGAAAGCTGGTGAACATGGAAAAGCACTTCAATTACTAAGGGACATCCACAGACATAATCAATCACCTACAGTGATCATTCTTAATTGTCCGCTCCATGGGATTTGGAGTCACCCCGGAAGGAGGCTTCTGACAATTCTGTGTGGGTTTCTCTGGACTAGTCTAATTGAAGTAGGAAGACCCGCCTGTTCCATGGCCTTGGGTCCTGGGCTGAATGAAAAAGAGAAGAGCAGGTGAGCACCAGCGTTACCTCTGTTGGCTTTTCTTAAATGGCCTTTGTTTGTATGTACACTTGTTTTGCCTACAGGTGCCTGTGGAGAGTGGAGAAGGGTGTTGGATTTCCTGGAACTGGAGTTACAGATGGTTGTGAGCTATCACATGGGTGCTGGGAATTGAACCTTGGTCCTCTGCAAGAGCAAACAGTGCTCTTGACTGCTGAGCCATCTCTCCAGCCATTCTTCTGAGTTCTTGCCTGCAGATACAACATGACCATTTGCCAAAAACCCCTGCAGCCGTTACTTCCCCAGTAAGCTGAACTGTACCCTCAAACCGTCAGCCAGAAAAACCTGCCCTTCTCTAAAGCGTTTTTTCCCAGCTTTTTATTGCAGTGACAATCAAGTACCTGATCTAGTAATACAGCCACCTTTGAACATGGTACAGTCAATGAGATAAGGAATTTATTTAAAAAAAAAGATAGGTTATTATCAGGTGACATAATTGGCTATAAGATAATCTCAATACACATGCCAAGAAGCCGAGTTATGAAAGTATAGACTCAAGGAAAGTGTAAAAATTAGCTAAGTAATTATATGTTGAAATGAATATGGAGTGGTATACAAGAAAATACAATACCATTTATAATTACTAAAAACGAACATTTAAGACCAGCAAGATGCCTTGGTAGTAAAAAGCACTTGTCCAGCAAGCCTGGAGGTGTGAGTCCACTGCATCAAACCTACATAAAGGTGGAAAGAGGGTACTGAAACTGTCTTCTGACATGTGCAACCCCCATACAACATCACACACACAATAATGATAGTGAATACCTGAAATTTATGTAAAAACATTTAAATGTATATCCAATGAAGATATAAGATTTGTGTGCCGAAATTGAAACAGCTGGTGGAAAATATCTAAGAAAGATCTCTGTGCTCATATCTTAGAAGGAGCAGCAGTACACAGTTTTTCCCAGCTTAACATATAGCTTTAATGAAAAAATTGTCTTTTAAAAATGTGTATTTGTGTGCATCTGTTTGTCCGTATGTGTGCCACATACCTGGAGGTGACATTTGAGTCCAGAGAGAGCTCTGGGGCCACTGGAATTGGAATTACAGGAATTACAGTTATGAGCCAATCCCTGTGAGGGCTGGGAACTGAACCCAGGTCCTCTGCAAGAGCAGCCATTGCTGTCAGCCAGCTCTCCCATCTTTTACAGGAATTCTTATTAAATTCTCAACAATACGTGAGTGGACGTTGTGGTGGTCTGAATGAGAAATGTTGCCTATGGTCTTGGGCATTTCAACATCTGGGCTCCCCTGGTGGCGCTGGGGGTTTAGGGGGATGGCCTTGTCGGAGGGAGCACGGCCCTGAAGGTATCTTTAGTTTAAAGACCCATGACATTTCCAGTTCTCTCTCTGCTTTATTTGTCTCAGTCACAGTTCTGTTGCTGTGAAGAGACACCATGAAAGCTGTAACTCTTACAAAGGAAAGCATACAAATGGGTCTTGCTTATCCTTGGTCCATAATAAGCATGACAGGGAGCATGGCAACCTACCAGCAGATACTATGCTGCTGGAGAAGTAGCTGAGACTTCTCATCCGGGTCTGCATGCAGTAGGAAGAAAAAGCCACTGGGCCCGGCTCAGGTTTTTGACACGTCAAAGCCCACCTCCAGTAACACATTTCCTCCAACAAGGCCACACTTCTTTGGTGACTAAGCATCCAAATATATGAGTCTATGGGGGGGGGGCATTCTTATTCAAATTACTACAGTGCTTTTGGTTCAAGATGTGAGCTCCCTGCTTCTTGCTTTAACCGCCATCCGGCTTCTTGCCCCAGCAGCCATGCCTCCCTTTGCTAACAGACTCTCATCCCACTGCAACCACAGCCCGAATAAACTCTTCCTTCTGTAAGTTGCTCTGGCTATGGTGTTTTATCACAGTAATAGGAAAGTGACTGGGGCCAACAAAGGCATTAGCTACGTTTATGTGTATGCGGCAAGGAAAGGAATGAGATTATCTGAAGCAGTTTTAGAGAAGGAAATAAAGCAGGTGTTGTGGAATATTCTTTTTGGACACTGTGAAAATATGTCTCTGTTATTGGCTTAATAAAAAGCTGGATAGCCAATAGCTAGGCAGGATTTCTAGGCACAAGGATGCTGGGAAGAAGAAAGGAGGAGACAGGAGGAGTTACCAGCCAGAGTGAGAGGGAGCTAGACAGGCAGGAGGACAGGCAAATGCCAGGAGTCTCATGACAACTTGTAGGTGAATAAAAGTTTAAGTTATAAGAGCTAATGATAAGTAAGCCTAAGCTATCGACTGAGCTTTCATAATGAATATGTCTCCATGTCATGATTTGGGAGCTGGTTGATGGGACAGAAAAATCTGCCTTACAAGCAGGAGGACTCATTCTACCTGATCTCAGGAATTATTCCATAGTTACTGTTGTCAAGACTGTATCGTATTGGTGGAAGCATAGACATATGGATTAGTGGAAAAGAGTATACAATTCAGAATTAATTCCACTAACTAATATCTGATAAATAAGCCAAAAGAATTTACTTAAGACAGGCTATGGCAGGAGTTAGGGACTTGTCTCCAATCATGTGGCCCTGGCATAGTAGTTATTTCAAGCTGAAACCTTACCTTTCTAACACCAGGAGTACAAACAGCCTTGCTCACTAAGTATTGATGAGGGCAGCCATAAACCCACACAGATAAGTTCTTCCCATGACCTTTGCCTTCCTCTAGCACTTACCTTCATCCCGTCTATCTCCTGACGACCTCCCCTGAATTTACTAGCGTAGCTCGGAGGTCCGTCATTTCCTCACGAGTTGATTGTTCTTTTTCTAAAATGTATAAAAGCATTGTGCTTTGCTTGTATTTTGACTTTTGTCTCTCGTGAAGATCTCCATGTGCACACACAGTTAACGCTACTTCTGTGCTTTCTCTTGCTAACCGGCTCCCGTGTTTGATTGTTAGGTACAGCTAACCAATCCACACACGAATTACCGTAGGGTATGCACAGGGTATATTTGACTCCATTCCTTTTCCTTTCAAGTCTTCTCAACAAATAATGCTTGAGGAATTTGATACAAGGAAAAGGAACTCCAGTGTAAGTCTTTTACTTTACACAAAGAAAGGGAGCTTGGAACGCATTGCAATTGGGACATAGTGGGGGTGTTCTGTAGTCCATGCTACTCAAGAATCAGACAGAAAGACCTCTTAAGAGAGGATTTTGAAGCCCCTAGGCTACACAGTAAGCTCCCAGCCAGACTGGACCACACAGTAAGACACTGCCTTAGAAAACAGCAAAACAAACACAAAGAACCAAGCAAAAATGGGATTTCTTCAAAATTAAAACTGTTTGCTATGTAGCCCAAGCTGGCTTCAGACCTGTTGTTCTCTGTCTCCCCTGTCTGAGTCAGGGTCTGCAGGTGTGTGCTGCCTTTTTTTATATATTGTATAGTTACATTATTATATTGCCAGGTGAGGGATACAGAGAGCCTATCGTTACATATTTGAAATTTCCCATGAAGCTAAAAATTCCACTGAACTTCTTGGAAATTGTTCCTACTTTATATTTTAGTTGGTTAATGTAAAATAAAACCCATACGTGTTGTATGTGAATTAAACAGATTTCTATGCTAATACAAATAATTTACCTTAGAAATACTTCTGAGTTACAACCAGAAATGTTTCCTTTTGGTTAAAAGAAAGAAACAAGGAGAGTAGTTTGGAGTACTTTCCAGTGTTTTCTTCCCAGTGAGTAGGTCTTCTTGGAGAAGGTAAAGGGGAAGGAAGTTCCCTCTAAGCACCTACTGTGTTCAGGACCTTCCTGATCCCCCCGGAAATCACAGATGTGGACAATCACTAATGTCATTTATTCATATTTATTTTTGGAGTTCATTACCATTGTTGAAAAGACTTAAATAAACCACTGAGGGCTTTTAAAATAAGTTAAGAGTCTTTTGTGCCCCCTGCTATCTTATATGGTATTCACTCCCTATCAAAAGGGCAGGGGAGTGCCAGGCAGGGGGTGGGGGGGTGGGGGGTGGGGGGATGGGGAGGTGGGGGTGAGTGGGGGGGTGCCCTTCACAGTGCACGGCTCGGTTCCTTATTTAGGACTTAAATTGACCACTTTGTGGAGGGTAAGAGAAAGTCCTTGCCATTTCGGGGTGTCCTGGCACAGAAGCTGTTTCAGGTTACAGAAATTATTGTATGCTTCTAATTTTTATGTAGTATTTTCCTTAGAGTCTTTGTTTGCCTGTTAGATGAGCCATCCCTAAGATACTGGCCAAGTAAAATGCATGGCTCGTTATTTGGGACCAGATATTCGATTTCAGTATTTAAACTGTGACACTTGTGTAAGAGACTCTCTTTCCTATCTTCTTACAGTCACTTTGTGGACTTGAACCACTGCAATTTTTGTTCTAAGTGATTATCAGGACGCAGGGCCGGTTTGAGTAGGAAACACGCAAGGAATTAGCATGGAGCTCAGGGCCTAAGGCTGGGGATGGAGTTTGCCCCAGCCTTACCGCTTCCTTTTCTGTTTGGTGCTTAGACCTCTGATCTTGCCTCATCATCACCCGGTGACCCCACCCGCTGCCTCCGCGCAGACTCAGAAAAGCCTCTCCCCGTCCTCCGCGCAGGCAGCGGGTGATTGTGAAGGGCACCTCTTGTAGCCAATCAATACCCGCATCCTGAGCTGAGGGGCGTGATTGGACCGAAGGAGGGCGTCGACCGAGGGCGGGAGCACCATACTGGCCAATCTCTGGAGGCCATGCGGTCCCTGCCCAGTTTGAGGCGCCACCTCACGGTCCTGGGCACGGGTCCCGGTAAGGCTGGGAATGTCCCGGGCGGAGGCAACTCATACTTGAGTAGCGCACCACCCTGCACGGTTGAGTTGCAGGGCCCGGGAGGCTCACTGTTTCGAGATGGCCGGACAGGCAAACAAGGATGTGAAGTACTACACCCTGGAAGAGATTCAGAAGCACAAAGACAGCAAGAGCACTTGGGTGATCCTGCACCACAAGGTGTACGATCTGACCAAGTTTCTGGAAGAGGTGAGCTGGGCACGCGCGCTCCAGTGGGGGCTCGGGGAGGGTGAGCCCGGGCTTTGGGTCTTCCCGGAATGACCCGGGACCGATGTCTGAATAGGCGTTATCTGTGAGTACGCATTTGTTTGCGTAAGTTTAGGAGGGCCCTCCGCGTCTGCACACTTGTGTTCGCTTCTGAGCATGCTCATTTGCGTTGCACACTTGTGTCTGTGCTCCTGAGCGCCTTGGGTTTGCACACCTGGGCATGGCTCTGGGAGGTCGGGAAGCATCCTAGCCATTGTGAGCGG
Source organism: Chionomys nivalis (assembly GCF_950005125.1). NCBI lineage: Eukaryota > Metazoa > Chordata > Mammalia > Rodentia > Cricetidae > Chionomys > Chionomys nivalis. The sequence continues at coordinate 3,895,009 of NC_080099.1, read as the reverse complement.
TTTTTGCAGGCTGCTACGGGAGGAGTACTTCCGGGCCAGAGCTGGGTTCCTAAAGGTCTTCAGGAGGGTCCTGAATAAATGCTACCCACTTACTAGGAGAGGGCATAACCGCATAAGGATTTTTAAAAGATCTCCTTCTTTTTATTCCTTCTTGTGTTTGCATATAAGGCTTTCTCCTTGTAGAACAGAGATTTATGAGTGGACTTCTTATACCAGCCGGTTGGAGACCGCTGAACTGAAGAGGTGTGGGTTTCCAGAGGGTTCGCTAGGGTCGGAAGTCCAGGAAGGGACACTCAGGGCCATTCTGAAGTCCAGACCTCTATGTTCACTAGTGTTCACTCAGCAGAGACTGAATGTTGGCCCCTTACTGCAGTATGACTTGGAGCCCAGCGCCTGATTGGTGGGCATCCGGAAGACTCCCTAGCCTGCCCTTTGAGCTAGCACTAGGGTAGGCAGGTAGGCAGGATGGTACAGCAAGAAAACTGGAGCTTCATCCTTAAGCTACTTCGAAAGTTTTAAAAAGCTTAAAATAAATGGCTTAAATTTCCTTGGGCAATGCTGGTCTCAAGGTTGTAGTTTTTAATCTTTATTCCCTCCGGACACACTTTTGCTTTGAGTCACAAAACAACTTTTACGCCCCACTTATGCCCAATTAAATAAGAATTCTGGTTGATGAGGATGGTTTGCCTGTGTTTTGCATTGTTTTGGTTGTGGACTAGGCAAAAGGAGAGGCTCAGTTTAAGATTATAATTTAAATCAAGAGCCTTTTTTTTTGCGTACAGTGTTAAACAAACATAGGGAAAACGTGCACGTTTGGAGTTGATGTCTCCTAGTAAAATACTTGACTGTTAAGGATAAAATGGAGTTCCAATTTAGGTGGAAATGGAGTGCGGTGTGGACTCAGATCTGCCTCCCTTCTGCTGAGCCCAGAGGAAATTTGCATCCTGACTTCCCAAACTGACATGCCTGCATGACATGAGGCATGTGCCTGACTCCTCACATGGAACTGTCCCTTTAGCCCCTTCCCATGCCATGGTATCTGTAATCATACAGTGTGCCTTTTGACTTCATGCGTGCATGTGTGTGCTTGTATGTGTGTGCGTGTAATGAAGTGTAGCATTTGTACAAAACAAAACATTGGAATATTTTATACTGTGAAGCAGTTTTAACTTGTTCTCTTGTCCTCTCAAACATGGTCCTTAGACTCGGTCCTGTTGACTTATTAGGTCGCCTCTCTAGCTGTCCTAAGTACTTCCGTCCTAACAGTGACAACCAACACTGTCTCCAGATCCTGCCAAATGTCCCATAGGACATGCAGTTTCTCCTAGTGAATACATTGTGTATGATTTTTAAAAGTAGATGTTTGAAGTAGATAACAAGGAAGAGATTATTAGATCCCATTCAAAACTGTTTATTCTCTTGTTTTATTCTCACGAGGCAGGGAATGGGGGAGAGGATCCTACAGGTTTCCTGGGCCCAGCTGAAGGCCTATGAGGCAGCCGCTCAGTTGGGAAACAAGCAGGAAAGCAAATCCTTTGCTCTCCTGAAGTTATCAACACTCTGTCTTTGAGAATTGCTTGGGAAGAACACTTCTTGAGCAACATGCTCCCCAGGAGCCAGTCAGCTAGGGAGATGATGAAGAAAGTTGAGTTTGGAAGATACAGAACGGTTGGGTCCTGTTGACCTGAGGGTTAGAGGAACCAAGGTACCTGCCTGCCTTTCTTACCCCTGCTCTCACTGTGTATGAATGTTCTAGCATGTTGGAATGTAGCAGGAGCATTTCCTGTGACTTCTCAATATGGCCAGATTCTGCCTGGTGTCGACAGGTTTTTCCTCTTGACATCTTTGTAACTTGCTTTTCCTACATATGACTGCTTGTTTTACACAGTGTCCTAATCATTGGCTTTCCACCCCAGGGTAGTGTTGGCCTTAGGTTCTCTGTGTGGTCCCTGCAGATGAGTGCCTGTGTCCGTTTGGGTTGCAGCTTCACACACGTCTCCTTCAGCTGTGCTGTGAAGACATGCCGCCAGACAGCTTTTCTCCTTCCTAGGTCCCTCCAGCTTCAATTATCTTTGTTAAGTCTATGCAGTTATCACAGGCTTAGGCTTAAAACAAATATTTTACAAGACCAGAATGTCTGGCCGTCTGGCCCACTTTCTCTGCCTTTCCCTCCCATTCGCCTACATTTCAAGGCCTCAGCACTTTCATGAAGCCCATGAAATGAGGACTAGTCTATCCTTGGTAATTTACAAATGAAAGAGGGGGGGGGCAGCCTCCTTACCTCCAAATGGAACTTTCTGTCATGAGCTGTCTCTCCCCAGCTCCAGATTCACCCCTCCATGTAGCCACGCTCCCCTGAGGTGGTTTTCTCCTTTTTTAAGAATCCCTCGTTTCTGTTGAAGAAGCGTGTGTTGTGATGTTGGGTGGTTCCTGCTCTGCTCTCTGCCTTCTTCTTCTGTGCCTTCGATCCCTGTATGTAAAGGGGAGACGGTGGCAGTGCCTGCCTGCTGCCAACACAGGAATTGAGGCATGACTGGTGTAATGTGCGTGCATGTAATCTCAGCACTTCCAGAACTCAAGAGTCAGAGGCAGGAGAATGGCCAAGAGTGAAAGAGGCCAGCCTGGGCAACAGTGACAATCTGTCTCCAAAACTAGAAGAAAAAACAAAACAAGACATACAAACAAACAAACGGAACCCAAAGCAGGATGCGTGTGTGTGCTTTTGTCAGCTGCCGTCAGGGGCAGACTAGGACTGTGGCTTCCACTTCGCAGTGCCAGGTGTGTTTGTAGGTAACATGTAAATCCAGAAGGTAATCTTGAAATAGGAGAGTATTCAGAAAAATTATCTTTCTGGTCAAGAACACAGATTGAAGGTTACTTGTGCAATGTGAACTCTGTCTTGATGAAATAATGTTTAGAGGTTCAAAGGATGGGTAGAAACCCAAGAGGGAGGGCAGGCTGATTGCCAAGGCAATCTAAACAGCCGCAAGTGTTTGCTTCCTAGCTGGTGCCTGCAATGGGATTATAAGTCTCATTACCTATATATTTTGAAACCCCCTCTTTTTTTTCTAGTCCCGACCCCTAGGTTTTTAGTATTATTGTGAAACTGAGTCTTGTCCTATCAGATCATGTTATTAACCAGGTTAATGATTACAGAAATTTGAGACATCATGATTTGAAATGAAAACAGGTGTTTAGGGCCAAAGAACAAGTTTGCATTTCCCCCTCCTGCGGTTGGGCCAGGTTTTAACAGGCTGTGGAAGGGAGGGAAGGAAGCATCCTGTGATAACCCTGTTAGCTACCTTTCTGTCTGGGCAGCGTGGGTGTTGGTAACAGATATCTCCTGGACCGTATCACAAGGCCAGTTGACCCTACTCCCCATGGAACATTTCCTAGTGGCCCCCAGATGCCCCTGTTTCTAAACTGAGTCTTGAATATCCTTCGAAAGCATTCTGCCTTGCAGAAGCTCTTAGCTTCTGACGCGCTTTGGCTTTGGGGGTCTTGATGAAATCTGTTGTCACATTTAAAGGAGCCCTCAGTGATGGCAGTGACTTATGCATCCTGGGTAAACAGGTCGCAGTGTGACATCCTGCAAGGCCACCTGGGTATGCACCTAAGTTTCTTTTAGCTATTTCTACTGTTTCGGGGAGGTGTACATTTTCTGAAAATAGATTCCAGCTTTGTTCTAAAACAGTGAAAACTAAAACAAAGGCTCCAGACCACACTCAAGGCACCTAAATCTCGCTTTTTTCTCCTGAAGGTGATGAGAATTATATAAATAAGGAAGTGAAACAGGTTCTACAGGCCAGCGGGGGTAAATCAGGGACTAGGTAAGATGCTAATCACCGCTTACTATGGATATCTGTTATTCTAGAAGATTCCAGAACCCTGGGAGACAACCCACAGTGCCTGTCTTGTGTAATAGAATCTGAGTAACTCTGGTCCTCCTCCACTCATGCGAGCATGTCAGGCTGTGGTGCTAAGGCTGATTCTAGTCTTAGCACATTGGGAAGAATAATATGCCTGAAAGGCGAGTAAAGAGGAGGTGTTCAGACAATTAAAAATTTTGTTTTGTTTTGGTTTTGTTATTGTTAATTGTGCTTGGAATTTGTTTTGTTTTTGTACTGAGGTTTGACCTCAAGGCCTTGAATATGCCAGACAAGCCACTAAGCTACGTCCCAATGCCTTGCTATTTTGTTTTACTATGAGACAGGTCTTGCGCAGGTTGGCCGTCAACAGATGGTCCTCTCACTTCAGCCTCCTGAGTGCAGGGATGGCCAGCGGGGCCACCATACCCATGTCACATGATTACATTTTGATTACTACCTACTTGGGGTGAGGGTCCAGCTTAATGGCAGAATATTACATGGCAGGCTCAAGGCTGTGGATTTGATCCCGGGCACTTGTTATGTGGGTGTGTATTGTTATCAGAAAAACAAACAGAAATGTGCTTGGCACCTTTCACGTGTAAATCTGTTACTATCGTCACACACCCGTCTGTCCTATGGGAGTAGTGGCCATCAGCACCAGCACTATTCCGTGTCTTTGTGCGATGTGCAAGACCATTTGACAGGTGCATTCTTGGTGTCCCCTGGGATGTAGTTTCCTTGGGAATGGACCCTTAAGTGTATTTATGAGCTGACTCCTGAGCTTCTTGCAGTTATCGGAGCCATGGGAATGGGTTGAAGATCGGGTGCACCAAGCTCTATGATAGGTGGCGTCCAGAACTTGGTCTTGGTGGCCTCTGGTCAGGAGGATCACAAAGATGAACTTAATTTTTTATACCCATAAAGTATATTCTAGTTGGGTGAGTGTCCAGACAATGGGAGCCTGGGGAGACTCTGGAAGAAGGCAGGATACTCCGGGGAGCTGGAAGAGAAGGGATAAGATTGTGTTAGCATCCTCTAGGCCCACACTGTCTGGCTTGCTGGCTGGGGATGCAACTGTTTTAGCATTGCAAGCTCCTTGGTACCAGAGTTCTCTCCTACCTGCTGTTCTTTTGTTCATCAGGATTTGTACAGCTGAGCCACCATAGGCTGGGACACAAAACACATTCTGCCTGCTCTCCATCTTTTTACTATGCAAGTAAATGTCACTTATTAATTCCCGCCTCCCCAGTGTGGTGATAAAAACTATAGCAGGGGACATTTAGTGGGCGTTTATTAACATTCATTACATAGTAGGCTGTAATGCTGAGGACAGTTTTGTTCTAAAACCCTTGTTGGGGTTAAATAGCTCTGTTGGTAAAGTGCTCGACCCACAAACATGATCTGAGTTAATCCCCAGGGCCCGTGTAAGAGGCCCAGGTGTGGTGGTGCAGACGTAGTCCCAGCACTGAGGAGGCGGAGTTGGGGAGACTCCTGAGGCTCACTGGCCAGCTAACTTACCCCACTTGGTTAACTCCAGGCCAGTAGGAGTCCCTGTGTCTAAAACAAGGTAGACAGCATCTGAGGAACAGCCCCTGAGGTTAACCTTTGGCCTTCACACACGTGTGCACACATGCATCCGTATATGCATGCATCCCCATGTGTGCTGCATCTACAAGCACAGGTGCACACATACAAACCAGACCAGAAAGAAAACAGAACTTTACATTTGTGTTGTCAGTCACTAAAACAGACCTCCCACTCCATGGTGGGGGATAGCCTTCTCCTCTTAAAGGCAAAGGCACGCGACTTAGAGAGTCTCCCAGCCGGCTCGGGCATACAGCCCACACTGCGCTACCAAACGTGAGGCCTATAGGGTTTGGAAGATAACCAGGATAGCTTTCAGTGAAATCATATCCCATGGTAGGATTGCCCTTTCTTGCTCTGAGGTTTCAAGGCTGTGAAACAGATGGAAGGAGGTGAACGAGCAGACTCCTGCCTTCGTTCTGCCTGCATAGCTTTCTGGAAGGGAAGGAAGCAGCCATCCTGTTTCTCACAGGAGCTGTTAAGTCTCTCCCAGTTGGTTCTTGGCAGAGGGATCTTTGCCACTGAGCCGACTTAACCGTGAGTGATTTCCATCCAGAGAGGCGCAGTTCCCACGTGTCAGGCGTGTGTGAGGAGGCTGTGGAGGTTCTGGAGAAGGCTTCCTCAGTGACTGCCTTTGGAAGACACGCAGTGAAGCCGCTGCTCTGACAGATCTCTGGGTGTGTCTGGCTGCCCTCCCGGCCCTTCCTCCTGTCTCCAGCTTTCTCCTGCCCCGTAGTTCTCTCCTGTGAGTCTGCCTGGCCACCACGGGCGTGGCTGGGACATCTGTGTCCGGGCTCATCTGTCAGTGGCTTTGACGCCCTTGCATCCCCAGCCCATCTCACCTTGACCTCTGCAGCAGGCCTTTGGTTTTGTTCACTTGGTGGCACCATGAGCCTTCAGCTAGTTAAGGCATGCTATCATTACACTAGGGAGTGCATTTTCCAGAAAACTAAGCTCTGTCTTGTGAAAGACTGTCACGTGACTGTCATGTGACTCCTTCCTGGTGTGTCCCATTGCATTTATAATCAAATCCCATCTCTGCCCAATCTAATGGTGATGGGTCCCTGCCTGTGGCCCTCTTCCACTTCAGGTAGTGACACTGTCTCCTGTCCACCATGCCTTTGTTTTTCAAACCAGCTAGACTTGTTTCTGCCTGAAGCCTTTGTTCTTTTTTCCTCCCTGCTTGTCCTGTTTCCCTGGTCAGCTCCACAGAGAGGGACAGTTCTCTGTCTTACTTTCTGTTTCATGTGCCTGCTAATGGTGACATCAGTCAGGACTGGGCATTTCTTTAGCCGCTGGGCTTTGTCTTCTAGACGCCAGACTGCACGTGCTCAGTGCTGTCTGCCCCAGACGTAGTAACTGCTCGGCATTAACCCTGGGGCGGAACAGGAGAGTCTTCTGTGGAGCGCAGCCGCCAGCTCATCCGCTGCTGTCGGGTTTTCCTCACCCTTCCCACTCATGGCACTTTGTGGTAGCGTCAGGATCTCATCGTCACAGACACTTGGTGGAATTCTGTCCTGAGGGATTTGTCACTCAGCACTAATGGGACTTGGTTGTGGAAATCCGAATTGTTATATAACTACAGAGCAAGGAGCAACACTTGAGTCAGATCCTGTGTTGTAAGAGAGTGGAGTTCAGTACACACAGAGCACATTGGGAGATGCTTCCCGGCTTCTTCCTGTCAAAGCCCGTGCCGCCATGTTTCCCCTGGGTTCTGCTTTCTCACTTGGTGATGTGACATTTCTTCCCCGCCACCTGTTTCTTCTATTCTGCATGAACAAGTTCCAGCGTCTGGGCCTCATCCCCCAGGCCATTCTCTTCCTTATTCAACATGGGAACCCCCATCCTAAGAATTACATGTACACGGCGTCTCTGGACAGCTCTCCCCACTGTCTCCTCAGGGTTTGTTCCCTTGCATAGTGCAGCCTTCGAAAGTCCTGTTAAACATATCTCTATCAACTCCCCGCTTCTCTCTGTTTCATCTGCTCCTTTCTCTTAATTCCACGGCGGCTCCTCTCCTGGGTTGTTCCTCGGTTGTCATCCGAAGGTCATGCAGTCATTTCCTGCTTGGCTTCCTGGACAGCACTGTCTCTTCCTCCTGTCTCCATGGGCACACCTTTGGCCTCCTTCTCTTCCTTCTCTGCCTATCTTTGACCTCGGTACTGGAGACCCTAAGGCCAAGGGTTTTTCATTCTTCCTGGATCATCTTGTCCAGTGTCACAGCTTCCAACATGTGGGTGACTTCTGGATTATTATATCTAGGCCAGAAAGGCCCCTCTGCTGAGCACGGCTTCATGTATGGCGTTTTATTTCATATCCCCACTTTGGTTTCTGATAGGCTTCTCAGACCTAACATCTGAGAAACAAATACCTGGTTTGTGTTCCAAAACTTCATCTTTATCCTTGCCTGCCTTCCCCAGTCTTGAGTCTCTTACACCTCCTATTAAACTCACCAGAATATTCTGTTGGCTTATCTTCATATTAAGTTAGACTTTGGTTAACTTTTCCTCTCTCTGCTGCTGTCATTGGTCTAACTCTCTGACAGCTCATGCCTGGCCAGGTCTCCTGTGACCCTGAATTTGCTCACCACAGTAGATTAACATTTTAGAAGAAAAGCCCATTTATGCCACTTTGTTCCATTTAATCCCTTTGTGGATAATCACTTTACCTAATTAAAAAACTTAGAGTGTATCTACAGTATTCTGGAGAGCGTGGTGCTGGCAGAGGGACACATATGTAGATCAGTGGAACAGAAATAGAAAAATCCAAGAATAGACCTGCACAGATATTTCTCACTGATTTTTTTTTTTTTTTTTTTTTTGCAAAAATATAAAGACAGTTTTAGGGAGGAAGGGCAGTCTTCAGCAAGTGGTTCTGGAATGACTGGGTATCAGTGGCCAAAAATAAATCCTGTTTTAAACTTCACATTTTATGAAAATTGGCTCAAAATGGATCACAGAAGCAGTTTTTTGGTTTTTTTTTTTAGAGGTTACATTTAGGCAGAGTGTTCTTAGCACGGTACTGAAAGTATGACCCATTCTAAGATCTTTGCCTTGGAAAAAGAAAATATCTCTACAGTTCACTCCTTTGTCCTTCAAGTATTAGCCAGTTGTTACCCCAAGAAAGCTCCCACCTCTCCACTTAGCCCCCCAGCGCTTCAGAGGCCAGGACTGCTATGGCTTCCTAATGCATTCCCGGGCAGCCTGAGCTACACAATGAGAGCTTCTCAAAACAAGACAGACAGACAAAGCCTATCCTGACCAAATTAATCAAGCTGGAAGTCTGTGTAGATCCCTGAGTTTGTCTGTCTGTCCGTCCTTCCTTCCTTTTTAATCCTCCATCTCCTCCGTGCTAGGGATCAAATCATGGCCTGAGTCATGCTGGGCAGTTGCTCTATCTCTGAATTACATCCCCAGCCTTGTATTTGTTTTACATGACATCTATTTCCTACTAAAGGATGCCCCCTGTGAACCCTGGAGCTCCTCAGTCTTATTCATAAGTCTCTCCTAATTCCTAGAATAGCCCTGCATGGAGAAGGGACTCCGTATGTATGAAATGACTGAATAAATATAATCTTAAAAATATAAAATAGAAGAAAGCTCCTAGGAATGGCTGTTGGATCAGACTGAGTAATTTCCTTGCAATTTTTATAATTTTTTCCTTGCCCGCCTGCAGATTTCAGCCCCATTTATTATTGTTTGTTTTTCGAGACAGGATTTCTCTGTGTAACAGTTCTGGCTGTCCTGAAACTCGCTCTGTAGATCAGGCTGACCTCAAATTCAGAGATCTGCCTGCCTCTGCCCCTCAAATGCTGGGATTGAAGGCGTGTGCCACCACCTCCCAGCTTATTTATTATTCTTAACACTTAAGGAAGGGCCCCGATATTTTTGGTATGGGGGGAAGCAGGGAGGATAGAATGGTGCCACTGTCAGCCCTCTGGTGCCCATAGCTTTGGCTCTTCTGACTCACTCTGGATTTCAGGCCGACCAACAGCCCCTCTCAGGTCAAAGTCAGCTACCTCTGGGCCCCTGGTTTTGGTAGCTTTACTCGTCTTAATTGAAGTTGGGTGGTCAGTCAAGAAGTCCACTGTGACCACCCCAGCCTGATGGCATCTGTGCGTGGATCTGTCCCTGGGAAGCAGGCCTTGTCCCTAGCCTTTCTTCCTTCTACTGCAAAGTCATTGCATCAGAACTTGGGGCTTTGTGCCCTTCAGGAACCAGAAGAATAGTTATGTCTTCACTTTCTTTACTTGCTTTATTTTATCTGTTGAGACAGACTTAGAAATGGTGGACTGAAAATGCTGGTCAGGGCATACTGACCAAGCTCAGAATCATCATTGACGCATGGAATATTTTAGTCCGAACACTTACTGTTTTATTTCTAAAAAGTGAAGTTTTGTTTGCTTTTCTCAAGGAGGGAAAGCACTGCTGTCTGCCCGCTCACAGCTGACCCTGTGTTACAAAGGTGCCCTCCTCATGGCTGACCCTAGAGAGTGAGGTCACTCTTTATGATGTTTCTGTGAACTCTTTCAGTGCGTGCCTTAGTGGAATTGAGACACTAGGAGTTAGATAGATTCCCAGGTAGGTAGATTTTGTCTCAAGTCGGGATGTTGAGGAAGAAGCTGGCCAATATGGAGATTTGTCACCTTTGCTACCTAGCCAGGGCCTCTTTCCCTCTCTGTCTCCTCACCGGGGAGTCTGTCTACCTCCCAGTTTCTCAGAATCATGGTAGCTGATTTAAGTTCATCATCTTGATGATGATGGGGTGGGGGTAGTAAGAATGGGGTTCTTTGGGCTTTGGTGCTAGAACTGACTTTTAATGGTTTTAGGGAATGGGGTCATGGGATAGGGAGAAATGGGAACTACATTATTATTTGAACACTCTTAGGTGCCAGGCTTCATACTGTTTTGCTGTTTAATTTTCTGCAGTTTGAGGGTCTATTTTAAGATTTTGATAAATGATTATGGGAAGTGATATCCGCTTTGTTCTCTCTTCTTTCTGAATGTTTCGTCAACACACAGAACACGTAAGCAAACCATTAACCACTATATTTTTATACTTGTAAAATCTGGTTAAACCTTCAAGGGCAGCCTTGACCTAGAGAAGAGGCCACCAGAAAACATCTGGGGAGGTCGGAGGGAGGAGGGCGAGTGCCCAGCAGATAAGCATAGCTAGTGGCGCAGAAACCATCCTGGAGTTGGGCTGTGGAAGCATCGCTCGCGGCAGTGGTGTGGTTTGCGGTCAGCCTGCCTGCAAACCTGCCTCCGGTTCTCCCTGGGATGATGGTAGAAACATCCCCCTTGGAGGTGTGTGGAGACGGCTGCTCTCAGAACACTTCCCGACACGGCTGTCATTGGTGGAACGCAATTTGTCACTGTTACTTGACACTGTTGTCCTTACTCTGTTTTCCCAGCTAGGAGAAGAATGCTGGGTGAGTTTTCCCAGGGTGAGGTGAGGCAGTGTCTGTTCACCCCATGAAGAGCTGTGACAACAGGCCGGCCAAAGTCTTGTTGAACCGATGAATTTGTTGGCATTACTTACAGGAATATGAGTGAGGGGGTTGCTTAACGGAGTTTGGGTGCCTGGGGCAGGGGCATCACCGGAAAAGCCCACCCAGCATGAATGAGGACTCTACCACCCCTTGCAGCCTTTGGGCAGCTGTACCCCAAAGCAATCTCCCCTCCTCAACCGGTGTCGCTCATCATGTGATCCCATGGGGAGTGGCCTGTGAGTCTGGTAAGTTTCCTAAACCTCTTTCCCTCAAAGATGGGATGTTTTGACCCGGAAGAAACAGCTATCTACTGGACTCCCGCTGTTACTCGGGCCACAGCGCCTTCCTCTCCTCACATGTCCTGCAGGCACCCTGTCGTGACGTAGCTTGCTAGTCCTCTTCACATCTGACAGACGTCAGGTTCTAGGATCCCTCACCCGGAGGAATTTACATGAAAGTTGGTACCAAAGGCCACACATTTGTTCCCCGCCTTCTTCTCTGACTCCTGTCTGGCAATCAAAGAGCCTGGCTGTGGGCTTTTGTTGAGAAACCACCTCTGTCCCCAGAAAACTGTGAGAAGAGATTCCCATGTGTGCCACCCGGGGCCCTGGGTCCACTCTACAGAGCCCCTCCCTCCTGTGCTGTCTTTGATGCTGGAGACCTGAACTCTCTGTAGGAGCTCTGCCATGCTGTGGTCTGCCTGACAGTCCATGCTGTGGTCTGCCTGACAGTTCATGCTGTGGTCTGCCTGACAGTCCATGCTGTGGTCTGCCTGACAGTTCATGCTGCTGATAACTCTTCTAATAAACTCCTTGCTCCTCAATTTGTCTCAGTGTCCATGTGGACCCTGCTTTCCAGTCTGAGACATTAGACCACACAAGTGGAAAGGGCAGGGATTGAGAGCTAGAAGCTGACAGAGGACTGGGAAACTTTGGAAGATTGCTGAATAGAGATAGATAGTAGACGGATGGACAGACAGACAGATAGGGACATTGAAGCATTGCTGTAAAATGCAGGCATCTCAGGCAAACTCTCTGAGGCGGTTTTTCTCCGTCTCTCTACGTTAATTCTGTCTGCAGAGAGGAGCCTGCACACGAATCTCCCCGACACTTTTGTTCCTCCATGTCAGGTCCATCATGTTCTTTCCAGGCCTCTGTCATGTCTTGTTTCTTGGTCACGCCGTCCCTTCTCTGCTCTGTCTCTGCCCTTGCTGCACTGGCTGTCGCTCCACTTGTCTGCACGGTCAGAGTCCTCAGAGACCCCTCCTTGGCCTTTCCACCATAGTGACGGGGTTGGGAGTAGCACTCAGATGTCTGACTGAGCGGGCAGGCCTGCGTGTCAGCCGGGTGATTGCACAGGGGTCTTATGTGAGCGCCCAGCTAAGAGAAGTCGGATGAGCTCGAGCCAGCGGCAAAGCTTTGCCGTCTTGGAAAAACAGACCTCAGAAATGAAAGGAAACATCTGGTTGGACTTCTTGTGATTTTAAATCGTACTGCTTTTTAAATTCTTTTGTATTTTTTATTTTGTTTTAACTATTACACATAATCTCTAATAGGTTTTTGCTTGTGATTTTTGGGGGGGCATTATTTTCTTTTGGGGGGTTTTTGTTGTCTTTTTGCTTTGTCATTGTTTTGGGAAATTTGTGCGTGCGTGCGTGCGTGCGTGCGTGCGTGTGTGTGTGTGTGTGTGTGTGATGAAAGAGCCTGTTTCAAACTCCAGAACTGGTGAACTTTTGGCCCACATAGTTAGATTATGTGCAAAGTGTATTTGTCCTTTATAGTTGTTTTTCAGTCTTCGATGAAGCAAGCTCAGTGCAGATCCTGACTGATGTGATTTACAGTGCTGTGCAGTCTGCTCACCTTGGGGCTCTGCCAGTCCTGCTTCTCCAGTGCTCTCTCACTTTTTATAGGGGCCATTTCGTCGTCAGTTAAGAGCTCTGACATGAGTGTGAGGGGTGAATGTGTGTGTGTGTGTGTGGTGTGTGAGGGGTGTGTGTGTGTGTACGCGTGCATGTGTGTGAGGGGTGTGTGGTGTGTGAGGTGTATGTACGTGCATGTGCGTGTGTGTGCAGAGGGGTGTGGGTGGGTGTGAGGGGTGTGTGTGCACGCGCCTGTAAGGTGTATGTGTGCACACGTGCATTGTGTGTGAGGGGTGTGGGGGTGTGGAGAGGGGTGTGTGAGGGGGTGTGGGTGGGTGTGTGAGGGGGCGTGGGGGAGTGAAGGGTGTGTGTGTGCTCGCACATGCGTGTATGTAAGGTGTATGTGTGTGGTGTGTATGTGTATGAGGGGTGTGTGCATATGTGTGTGTGTGGTGTGTGTGTGTGGGGGTGCATGTGTGTGAGAGGAAGGGGTGTGTGTTTGTGTACATGCGTGCACATGCGTGTGTACTATCCAAATTTCCTTTGGGTTATTTTTAGTTGGAGCATCTACGGTGGTAAGCATTTAGTTTTCTTGGGTTTAAAGGAGTGATTTCCTTCCAAATTCTCCCGATGTGAAATTTATGAAGAAACTTGGTTTTGTATATAAAGTTACTTGGTTCACACTTTTTTTAAAAAAGTAATCCATCTACATCAGAAAAGTGGCTGTGGCCTTGTCCTTTCTTCTGGTTGCAGCCTTTCTGTCATTTGTCCGTCTGCTTTCTCACCTGTAAGTTTAGGAGGGCGTTTCCCATTTAATCTCTACAGTTCTGGGCTGGACTCTGGATTCAGAGGAGGCCAGACTTAGCAGAAGTCCAGGACTGGTTGCTGTGAGGCTGGCTGCCCTGGACTAGTTCAGATCAAATGTGTGGGTGTGGGTGTGGGTGGTGTGTGACAGTTTTTATTGCAACATTGTCCTGCAGCATCGCTGTGATTTCCTGGAGTTGGGTTGCAATGTCTTTTAGCCTACATGTGGCTGGGTCCTTCAGTTCGTTGTGTTGGGTGGGGACAAGGTACTTTGGCACATCTGTCCTGCCGTGTTCTTCCGGCCTCGGAGTAACGCTTAGTTCCAGTCTCCTGCAGCATGCTGGCTTTCAACACCCTATGTGCTTACTTACTTCCAACCATCTAGTCTTTCATAGTTTATTTTTATTTAAACTAATTTCTTTGTTAATAACAGACTTTGCACATATCCGTGAGTAACCTGTTTTTTTTTTTTTTTTTTTTTACCTCTACTCCTTTATGTACCAGCTCTGTAAACTTCGGTTTTTGCAATCCAGAAAGGACTTAGATTGTTTTTTTAAAATCCCTGTTTTTCCACCTAGATGTCTAGTCTTACTGTTTAGTCAACAATCCAGAAAGAAGACTTTTTAATAATTCTCTAATTGATATATGTCAAGACACTTGTCCCTGAACTTGTTTGAGATTTTTTTTTTTTTCGGTTTAAAACTGTATTTATGCTGCTAGAGATGGTATCAGACAAGCTGGATTTCTCAAGTAGGTAATTAATGCAGTTATTAGATTTAAACTCAAAGGAAACCCAAATAACAGCACACACGTGAGCTGAGAGTTGATTCTCTGTCAAAGGAAGTAGCTTTCCTGCCCAGGGCTATGGGTAAACTGTTCTGTCTTGAGGAGTCCACACTCTAGCTCCCTCCCTTTTCAGGCAGCTTGGGGCAGGTCCTCCTCCTTCAGCTCAGGGGCAGCAGTGGAATGGAGGAGATGAAGAAGCTAGGGCAAAGGAGGGAGGACCTGGGAGATCCTGCAGTCCTTTGCATCTGCTTCCCTTACTGAGAGGTGAAGAGCGAGCCTGGGGATCAGTCTTGCCGAGGAGAGAGCATCTCTAATGACGGCCGCAGGCTGCTGGTTTGAATTTAAAGTGATGCTGACTTCTGGCAGCAGCATTTTTTCTCATCTGAGTTCATTGCCTCTATGTCAAGAATTATTATTTATTATTCTTACAAATAATCCATATCATAACTAGTATCAAAAGTTATCAGTTTTTGTAGATCCACAGGTCTCAGAAAATCCAAAGTAGATTTTTTCCCTTGCAGTTTAAAAAATATATATTCTGGATCCCATGTGTCATGACCCTTTAGGGTGTCACATGACCCTTTCACAGGGGTCCCAACCAGATATTTACATTGCAGTCCATAACAATAGCAAAATTATGAAGTTGCAGCATAAATAATGTTATGGTCGGGTCCCACACCATGAGGAACTGTATTAAAGGGTCACAGCATTAAGAAGGTTGAGAAGCACTGTTGTAGAATCTGATATGTCTATCTCTTATCACTTCTCTTTGGCCTCATTCTGAAAAGGGTTTGAAGTACCAGTTTACTATTATCTTATCGTTCTTGTCCTCATAACTTAGAAAGTAACCCCAGGTCATGAGTTTATTATAAATGTATTCCAGGGCGGGGTGTTCTTTACAGAACGTTTTCTTCAGTTTTACTCAAGTGTTACTGTCTTCTGTGTATGAGAAATCCCACTCTTCTCCACCGGCAAAGCCGTTGCCGGGTGTGCGCTGTGTCGTCCTTACTCCTGATTGTACTGAAGTGGAGAAGGGGGTGAAGATAAGGACCCTCCGGGGACAAGTTTACCACATGAACAGTACTGGGTCAGACGTACGGGCTAGCCAGCTTTGCCTGTAATGTTTGGGTTCATTTTTTATGGCCTGGGGTAAACCTTTGTGCACTGTAGTCTTAACAAGAGACATGCACTCTCACTGAGATTCCTGGAGCTTGGCCGTGGATGGTGTTATCATCTGGTCCCTTAGGGAGATTTTGCGTGTGCCACTTTGATAACTTTGGTGTCTCTCATGACGAAAGCAATCCCAGGAATGGTAGTCTCTTCCCAGGCTGTGTACTTTTCATATTAAATTCCTTTGGAAAGGTGTGGGGTGGGTAGGGTCATGGCTGGCCCTGTAGCTAGATAAGCCTGTATCTTGTGCTCATGCTTTTAACTGAGTTCATTTCTCACAGCAAGTAATTTAACTAATTACTTGAAAATACTAGGTTAGCATTATTAGTGAAGATGGAACAGGAGTCCGAGCTTTTATCAGTCAGCATTGGCCAAGGGTCCGTAAATAGCACCCTCCGTTTGTTATGGATAAATGTTGCTCGGTGAAGAATAATGACCAAGTTTGTGATATTATCTCTTTTTTAGGAAACCAAAGATATACCTGTTACGTTTTTGAATATTATATTAGCTCTCTGAATGCCACTGACTGGGATGCTCAGTTAACGCAGTCAGGGGTAGCCCCACTTTTCCAGCCAGTCATTCTGAATAGTGAGGGTTCCTTTCTTGTCTATTTTCCTATCTGAAATGACCTATCTTTGCCTCAGTTTATTGCTGTCATTCATTTAATGCTTACTTTCCTCCCTTATTTATTTATATTTCTCATTTTATAAGTAGGCCCTTGAATTCTAATTTACGATATATATTGCTATATTTTTCATTTAATAATTTAACCCCAGTTATTTAAATAAATCTTAAATGAGACGGTTAAGAAATCACTTCAGATACTTAGTGATTGCAAAGCAATGATTAAAGCTATAACACTTAATCTATTTAAAGTTAATATGAATGAAATGTTACATAAGCTTTAATTCCACTGTTCAAACAAGACTTAACCAGAACCTCTTCAACGTCCTACAGTTGGGAAGATTGTAAAACAGGTTTGGCTTGATCCTAATACCCATTCTGTAGTTACAGAAGAGTCCTTTGGTCCTTTGCCACCTCAGCGTTTCCAGGGATGTGTGACCTACGAAAGGTTTTTCTTCTGAAACATTTTGATTTGTATTAGATTCTTCCTCTGATGGTTATTGTTAAGTAGAATATATAGTTGATAATTTCTAAGAGTAATTCGCTTGACTGAATCATTTAAAGATGTTTATATATTTTAAAACATTGTTATAAACACGGTGGGGTGGGAGAAAGGGAGACAGCACCTATTTTACACTAAAGCTAGGGAAAGGTTTTTTTTTTTTTATTTATTTTTTTTTTTTGAACATTAACAGAGATGAAAATCCTGCAGCTGCAGTGTGAGGCGGATACCTGGGAGCCCACAGCTCATTTGTACTTGCTTCTTAGGGACCTTGCTCCAAGTCACGCCTGAGGTGTAGGGCCTGCGGGCCATTCATGATTGGTCAGAACTGAGGCCCTGTCAGTGCCAAAGGAAGTACATGCTTCTTCAGGATTAGAATGCTTACTTTTTTTTTTCTTTTTATGATTTTTCTCCCATCCAACTATGAACATGCCTGAGCCTGTTAAGCTGTTCAGTCAGACAGGATCGGGTGTGTCCTTTTCTATATGCCTCACAGTGCTTTGCATATAGATTTTAATTTAGTGAGTTATCTCAGGGAAAGGAGATTTGTGTGAACCGTTGGGAGTGAGAAAGTTCAGCTCCTCAGCTGGCTGGCATATGTAGCGATCCTAAAAGCAAAGATCCGTGCTAATCTCATGTATTTAGTTAGTGCATACTTGACAGCATTGACGTGGGTGGCAAACAGAGATGAACAGAGCAGGCTGAAGTCTGAGTCACGAATTTTGCAAACAAATGTGTACACGACTTGAAAGTGCAGCAGTGTGAGCTGAGAAGGAATGGGGAGAGGTTGTGCAGGATGATAGGGAGGCCATGCTGGGAGTGGGAACTAAAGGATGGCGACAGGAAACTGTCACTGGAGCAGGAGCGAGATGGCCATAGCCGCTGAGGTCACGGTGGCAACGTTAACCAAGGACCAAAAGAATCGGAAAGAGTGTATTTAGGGCAAGAGAGAGAAATGTTATGCTTGAAATGGACATTGGGCATTGGGTGAAGTTTTCAAGTATATAGATGCGCTAGGAGCCTGGCACCATGAGGTCACGGAAGTTGTTACTCAACTGTCTTCGTTAGTGGACGGATGGTATACAAACTGGAGATGCAATCACCAGGAGAGATACTGCAAGTGGGTTGGGAGCAGGGCCAAGGGCGGAGCCTCAGTGTTCGTACTTGGGTATCGGGTGGCTTTGGTGGGCTGAAGGACAGAGAGAACGTATCTGAGAAAGACAGCATTTCAAGAAGAGACCCATGATGAGACACTTTGCTGAGAGAGAGCCAGCTGAATTTCTGGAGTGGGTAGCCAATTTGAACTGTCTGTGATACAGTTTGGAAATGCTTGGGACCAGAAGTGTTTCAGGCCTCCAATTTTGGGATATTTGTGTACTCACAGTGGCCTTTTAGGGATGGGACTCACCAGTGTGAGATCCATTTGTTACACATGCTTCTTTTGTGTTTCTTCCTAAGCCTTTTGTGTTGTCAGATGCCACTAGAGTTCTGCTCTAGACTTTGCTTCTGTAGATGCATGAAGTCCCACTAGACCACTGCACCGTTCCTTTTGCAAAAACAGATATCACCTGCTTTTTTCTGTTGTCCTTTAAAAACAACCAACCAGACAAAGCTGTTGCCAACCAGACAAAGCTGTTGTAGCTTTCTGAATCAGAGCCGCTAAATTTGAAACAAGTTCAGTGTCATTTCCTCCAACCATTGTGAACTCATCTCTCTGGGCTTGAGAGGCACAGCAGGCACCCCTGTCGGCATCCAAACCCTGCAGATGGATCTTCTCCCCAGGATATTCTGGATTGGAACAAGAGACAAACTCTCTTGGTGATGACATGAGCACCCACAGATCTCGTAATGGAGGCCTGGTGCGCTGTCCATGGCTGTAGACAGTCTACACAGTCATCAGCTTCCAGTTTCCCTGCCATTGCTCCAACCAGAGCCTCTCTTCCTGTCTAAGAAGACTGAGCGGTGTAGCGATGCAGTTGTTGGAATTGGAGTACCGCCATAGGGTTCCTCTGGGTCCCTCTGCAACAGATGCGCATCCCTCGAGTGGTGTAGACATCTCTGGAATGTCAGCAGCCATTTTATTGCTGAGAATGCTCTTCATTCTTTCAGGATATGTATGGCAAGGCCTTGTCCTTCTTACACATATAACTCGAAGGTAGGTACTTTTATATGATTTTAGTGTACTTATATTTTTCCTGCAACCCCTCACATGAAGTTAAGGTATCATGTCAGCACTTAGTAAGTTTTTATTTGAGGTTTTAGGATTAGGAGTGTACATTGTACCATGACTTCCTCAATGTATCCTTAGTTCTGAGTTGGAGATGTGGCAGAAAATTTCTCCATTTATGGACCATGTCAACTTTTAGTATTTTAAAACAGAGTTCCCTTCCTTCCTTCCTTCCTTCCTTCCTTCCTTCCTTCCTTCCTTCCTTCAGATAAAAACGTGAAGACTACTAACACCATTTATTCGCCCCTTGCTCTGTTCATCTCTGTCTCTGTTCGCATGTATTGTCAGGATGAGGGTGTAATAAGGCAGCTAAAGAAGTTGGGAATTCACAAAAATACGGGGAAGGAACTGTGATCTTGCAAGATACATAGGCAGAGTGCTGAGGTTATCCCAACAACCAGTTTAGATCTGGTCTGTCTCCCTAATCCCCACATCAACCTCCCTTCCTTCTTCTCCCATCTTCACCTTCTTCATCCCCCGGCTGCTTCCGCTATGAGCCGTCATTCTAGCCTAGAATACTTACTGTCCTTTGTCGTCCTGCTCAGAACTCTCAGAGTAAAGTCTGACTTCATCGCCTTCATTTTGATGACTTCTTGTTGCTCACCAAAAAGATCAAGATCCTTGAAGAGACCTGGGATCCCTTCTTGGCCTGGCCTGGCCTTCTCCTTCCTGGGCCTCAGGCAGGCTTCCTTCCTGTCCCTGAACTCAGGAACTTCTGCATTAGAGGGACTTCCTCCTGTGACCCTTGCCCCCTCATAACTCCAGTTGCCTCTGCTTTTTTCTTCTCCATTGGCGATACTCCTTTTTCATCTTGGTGGCACATCTTGGTGTGTGATTTCAGCAGTGACATTCGCTTGTAGTTCACAGTTGAGCGTTGTTCATGTTTGCCTTAACGTTAGCCTGTGATCCTTAGGGGCAGGAACCAGGACTGTCTTGGCTTACTCTTGAGGCTGGGTTTTGAGGACAGAAGGCCTGCATTTGTTGTGTGAATTAACTAGAGCCACAGAAAATGAAATATTCCTTTGGGCTAATGGGAACCCTTCACAGATGCGATTGGCCGCCTTGCTGTACTCTGCCCAGGCGTTCTTCTCCACCTTCCCCTCTTTCTCTTAATTTACATGGCAAGCACTTTCTTTTTCTCTGTGTGTCACATGTTTCAAGGAAAATACTGGCTATTGCTAAGAGCTAGTCCCTTATCTTTGCTCTTTTTTATCAAGACTTGAAGTTTATTTTCTCTTACAACAATTTTTCAGGCTTCGATTTTCTTATTGATTCTTTCACAAAGCTTTTAGGGTAGAGTTAAAACGTTCCAACATCAATCAGTTTATTTGGTATTGTGTTTTTCCTAAGTTATTCACACACACACACACACACACACACACACACACACACACACTCGCTTAGCAGTGATCAGTGAGACCAGTAGCCCAAAGTGTTTTCTTCTTTGCTTAGAAAATTGCCTGACAGATGATTTAGGCCAGGTTCACACTGGAGATGGAGCTTCAGGTAAACAGGCCCTTTGCTTTGTTTTCTGTTGGAGCTGAGGTGAGGGCTGCCCCCTTGGCATCGCTCTTTCAGGTTAAGACTGTTGTGTAATTGAGATGGGGTGTGTGCTTTCTCCACCTTAGTCCCTTCAGTCCAGGATCCTCATGACTCCATAGCAGACCAAGATGATGACCTCACTTGTCCCGGAAAATAGGCTGTCTCTGGTGGACATCGAGACTCCGGGAGATCCAATGAGGCTCACTTGTCCTGAGCAGGAATCCCAAGTTGAGGAACTTGTGAATTTTAGGTCATTACCTGAGGAGCAGTAGTGTGGGACCGGTCACCTCTGAGCTCTGGGGACTTTGGTCTCTTCATATCTCCTATGTCCCTGCCTTTCTGCTCCTTGGTCAGATCAATGTTTGGCAGTTCCAGATCGTTCCAGAACTAGAAAGTCTTGATTACCACTAGAGCCTTTAGTGTAAATTTATGTCTTGCCAGTCACTTCTCATTGTCAGAATGGCTGGAGCAGAGCATATTCCAGTGACATAGAGGAATGTTTATGCAATGCAAGTCATGCTGAGGGCAGATACTAATATCGGGAAGTGTTTATTAAGGTACTGTTGTGTTCGCTAAACATAATGATATGTGTCTGACACATAAAATATATCCTCCAAAGTTATGACCAGGATTTCCTTCCTTGTTTATTTTATGTGTATGTATGTATGGGTGTTGTACCTGAGTGCATGTATGTGGATCGCATGTGTGCAGGTCCCCCCCCCGCAGTAGAATTGCAGGTGGTTTTGAGCCACCCCCCATGAGATGAGTGCTGGTATCTGAATCTGGGTTTCTGCAAGTGGCAAATGCTCTTTCCTGCTGAACCACCTTTCCAGCCCTCAAGTCCTGGTATTTTCACTAGTTCCCATCGTGTCTTAGTTGGTGTTCTGTTGCTGTGAAGAGATACCATGGCCAAGGCAACTCATGAGAGGAAGCAGTTTTAATCAGAAGCTTGCTTACAGTCCATGGCTATTACAGCAGGAGGAAGACACGGGTGACCCTGGAGCAGTAGCTGAGAGCTTTACATCATGAAGTCTAGGCAGCAGGCAGAGAGAGTCACACTGGTCTGGTGTGGGCTTTGAAAACCTCAGAGCCCATCCCCAGTGATACAGGTCTTCTGATAAGACCACACCTCCTAGGAAGGAAGGCCTGACTGCCTTTGGCTACACAGGGAGGTGGCTTTTGGACCCTAAGGTAACTTACTTAAAGATCGGGATGAATTTGATCCAGGTACATCTTCAAGCTTAATTTAAGAAGAGTTTTAGGTGTGAGAGAGATGGCTGAGCCATTAAAGGCTAGGCTCCTAACCAAAAACATAAGAAGTGATTTTTGTTTTGTTTTGCTTTGCTTTCCTGCCAGAGTGTTTTGGATGACTTAGCAGAGCGTGTTTTCCTTCTGCATGTCTGAGAACTCTTACCCGGGAACCTCTGGGCCTCATCCCCTAGGGTCTCTTTCCACTGTTGGACTTGGCTTCCTGAAGCAAGATTGTCCTTTGTTTTTCCAGTTAATGCAACTAAAAACACTAAAATGCTTCTGCAAAATAAAGGGTTCTTCCCTCCGCTCCACGTAGAAGTGCACTGTCTTTTCTGTAGATGTTCTGGCTATACCAATGGTGGTTACTTAGATCCTTCCAGAAAGAATCCCATGCTCACTCATCCTGCACCTTCCTGCTTGTCCCCTGAGCAATGCCAGCTGTGCAGTGTAGCTGTACGGAGTGTGTCCTGAAGGGAAGCTTTGTGTTCACCTCTCTCTGACCAATGGACGGTCTCTCCTTGGTCCAGAATCAGGCTGAGAGGGTCCCAAGTCTGAGCCTTAAGTAGATGACTGAAGAGACAGTTTAGGGATGGGTGAAGAAGGAAAATTTGGGGAATTTCCCAGAGAAGCAGAGCAGGCATTACTACATCTTTTTAAATAGTTTACTTATTTTCATTTTATGTACATTGGTCTTTTGCCTGCATGTATGACTGTACAAGGGCATCAGGTTCCCTGGAACAGGAGTTAAAGACAATTGTGAGCTGAGCTGCCAGGTGGGTGCTGGGAATTGAACCCGGGTCCTCTGAAAGAGCAGCAATGCTCTTAACCCCTGAGCCATCTCTCCGGTTCCCACCACATTATTAAGGCCACCACCCATATAACACTGTTGTTGCTGGGCCAGCACGGTGACAGACAGCATCAGAGGAAGCTTCTGCTGTATGGTCACCAAGGAACTGGATCGTGAAGAAGCATGCTTAGAGTTCCCATTGTAGACACTTAAAGTCAGCCATGGTCATCAGTGACTTCTGGGGTGGGCTATTTGATTCAATAAATTAACCATTTCCTTTTAACTCATTGACCTGAAAAGATTTTAATGTTCATGCAATCTGTTCTCTGAACAGCATCCCGGTGGGGAAGAAGTTCTAAGAGAACAAGCCGGGGGCGATGCTACCGAGAACTTTGAGGATGTTGGGCACTCTACTGACGCACGAGAACTGTCCAAATCGTACATCATCGGGGAGCTCCACCCAGTAAGTCAGTTCTTGGGGTAGGAGGTACCTTTCTTCTATAAGGCTAGTGTTTGACATTGGTAAGTCTAGATTTGCATCTAAAAAAAAAGAAAAGAAAGAAAGAAAAAGAAAAAAAAATTTAAAAAACAATAGAACAAAACCAATTTCTTCCGAGTTTAGAATACTTTGAGACAAGGTCTCAATACATAGCCCAGGCTGGTCTGGAGCTTCCTATATAGCCCATGCTGACCTGAAAGTGGCTCCTCAAACCTTTATCTGTGCTGGAATTATCACTGTACATCACCATGCCTAGCCAGGACACCATTTTGTCATAAAATAAATTGGCTCAACCTTTCTTTGCTTGGCATTTTTTGGTTATAGTTATCGCTGTACTCAGGGTCAGAATGCTGTGCTCCAAGGCTCTGCTCTGGGGACACTCCCCAGTCTCTGAGATCCCACAGAGAGACACATCCAGAGGGTGGGGAATCAGTCCAGTCAGTTTGTTCTCCTGCAGCCAGGGGGAGTGAAGGGGGCCATGAGTACACGTTCCCTGACGAGAGATAAGTAGCTGCCCCAGCCTGTTATGCAAGCAAGAAACGCTGAAGATAAATAAATATAGGCGTATCCCTATTTTTATGTCTTACTGTATATGAATGGTGGTTCTTTTTAGAAGTCCCAGAAATCCACTTTAGAGCAGGTTCTATTGAGCTATCTCTGTGTGTCTCTGTGTGTGTGTGTGTCTGTCTGTCAGTGTGTGTGTGTATGTATGTATGTATGTGTCTGTGTCTAGTTTTCTGCTTGCCTGCCGTCTTTTGGATTTGCTGGGAGGCTGACTCTGTCTTGCTTCTCTGGAAGTTTTATCAGCCCACACATTTTCATACTTCCCAGAAGTAACATGGTTGTATTGCATCGGCAAGGTCTGCCCTTGTGAGAATTCCTCCCTGTCCTGTTCCTTAAGTTCTCTTCACATGAGGAGGGAGGGTGAGTTTCATTTAGGTCACCTCCCTGTGAGGTTCTTCTGTGCTCAGCATTTAGATGCCCTTGGATTTTGACATCCTCAGCCTGAGGGTTGGATAGTTTATAGTTATATTTCTGGGAGATTGCAGGCTTCACTGAGGCCATCATAGCAGAAAGATGTGTATCTCAGTGAACTTGAGAGAAGAGAAGGAAGAGAGATTTTGTTTTCAGTTGTTCTCTGAATTGACAACTCTAGTAAGTCTCTAAACCCCTCCACATATAACCAAGACAGTCCTGGGTCCATTCTGAACTCTGGGACTGTGGATGGAAGTGCCTCTTGTTCCTAACTACTGTGAATTTTTGTTGTCAAACCACACGGATCAAACTTTGTATTTAACTTTGCTGAATGCCAAATGCTAGTCATTGAATAATATTTTTTTTTAAAATTCTCAAAAAATAAGTCAGCCCTTTGAATATGAGACTTTTACAGATATCCTGTTTTTTTAATCCCACCCTTTTCTTTTTTTCCCTTACAGGATGATAGATCAAAGATCGCCAAGCCTTCGGTAAGTTTGCACAACCATCTCAGAGTGGTGGGCAGAGGTCACTGTGTGTCTTCATTGCAGGTCAAACTGGGGCAAAGGTCACCGCCTGCACAGATCTTTCTGGGTTAGGTAGATGTGTGATTTACTGGCTTTGCAAAAGCTTGGTTTGGGGTTTTTTCTTTGTTTTTCTTACCAGTCAGTGTGGTTTTGAGGAGACCTTGTGTGTTACAACAACTGTATTACTTTAAAAAACATCATAATTATTAATAAACAAAAGCCTGGGTGTATAGCTCGATTGAAATGCTTGTTTAAGTGGAAGCATGTTCTCCTCCCTGACTTGGAGAGGACTTACCTATGCCCCTCCCTTCTCTGTAGAGTGTGGTGTCCTGGGCATTCAGAAAAGGCGTTTCACATTGGCATCCCCTAGTTCTTCAGTCTGAGCTGACTTTCTTATTTAATTTGCTCATTAAATCTAAAGTAAGAATTTATGAGAACAGCACCAAAGTCCCTGAAAAGTATACCTAGGCCAAAGTTAATTCAGGCTCGTAAGTAACGAAGGGTGAGGGAAGGTTTTGCTTTAGAAACGACAACAAGGAAACCCAGCTTTTCCGTTTTGCTCTGTGCTTCTGGCCTTAGTGGAGAAGGCACACAGGGCGAGCCTCTCTGTGGAAAGCCCGCTGTGCTGTCTCTGCTGCCGAGATGCTGTTTGCGGTACATAACTCAAGAGCATGAGTGCGGATGCTGCGCTCACTCCGACTCTCACACGGTGCAGGAAAAACCATGCATGAGCTTTTCAGTGCACATTTAACGCTGGTGATAGGCATGCTTCAGGGAGAGTTAAGAAAATGAAATGGTGTTTAGAATCTGAACTATGTCTGTGACAGTTGCTCAAATTCTCATGAGTAGGTGGGTTTTCTGGATGCTTTATAGGCAGCTGACATGCTGGAGCACCTATGGTTGTTTCCCCTAGAGTCTGCCAGGGAAGAGGTCTGTTTCGGTCCTGTTAGATGTTTAGTATGTTAGTGGTTTTGTTGTGAGTCAGTCACCTGCAGGAAAACAGGCTTTGGGGAGGCTTGTTTCCTGAGCTTTGATCTGCTGAAGCCAACCACATCCCTAACCGTAGTGCCCATGCAGGTGTGTTTGGTGGTTAGCCTGTCTCATACCCCAGACCACTGGAGGCCACCCTCATCCGTTTGTTCTTAGAACATGTTCGCTGTGCAGCTGTGGGTCTTGGAGATCCACATGCTGGTACTCAGCATGCACGAGGTCCTAAGTTCAGTCTCCAACAACTGGCCGTTATTGTGCTCACCTGGAATCCCAAGTCCTTGGGAAATGATCACAGGAGCACCAGAAATCGTCCCTGGCAACATCATGGGTTTTAGGCTAGCCTGGGATATATGAGACTGTCCCGAAGTGTGCCTGCTATGTTTGCTCCTCTATGTGGGTATTTAGTTTATGTTTGGAATAGCTGGTGGACGGAGCACACGTAGCAGGATGAATTCTGGGACTCGTACTGTCAGCGTTAACGAAAGACCTCCTACCCATGTTTGCAGGAGGGAGCAGCTCTCTCTCAGTCAGACACTGGGCCTCCATTTTATCACGTGTGACCCAATGGATGTGGGGCCTCTCACTGGACTCTGCATCTACTCAGTGTGTAAAGCAGATACCTTTACTCTCAAGATTTTACAGATGGATCAGCTTCGGGGTATTTTATTGTTTTAAAACAAACAAACCAACAAGCAAAAGAATCCCTTTATTTCCTGTTGTGATTTCGCTTAAACTGGAGTGGAGCTGGGAGAAAGGGCGTGACCCTTGCTGATTACTCCAGAGGCTGGAAGCAAGTGACATGAAGAAAATGGGTTGCTGCTTTTCCGGGTGCTTTGTTATTTCTGCCAAACAAAACTGTGCATTTCTTAGGGTCCCATGTTATTGATAGGGGTTTCTGTCCTGCCCGGTTCCTGTAGTCCTTAAGTCCCAAAGAAATCACACAGAGGTCTACATTAATTATAAACTGATTGGCCCATTAACTCAGGCTTCTTATTAACTCTTATAACGTATATTAGCCCATTATTTTTGTCTGTGTTAGCCACGTGGCTTGGTACCTTTTTCAGTGAGGCAGTCACATCTTGTTTGCTCTGTGTCTGGCTCCTCTGTCTCTGGGTGACAACCGCAGACTGAAACTTCCCTCTTCCCAGAATTCTCATTGCCCCGCCTCTACTTCCTGCCTGCCTACTGGCCAATCAACATTTTATTAAAAATAATACAAGTGACAGGATAAAAGACCATTGTCCCACAGCCCCATGTAATCATCTTTGGGCTGGAGGATGTGTTCTGCGGTCTGATGTTTTTAAATAATCATCACACTTGGAGCCGGAGCTCAGCAGTAGAGCACTTTCAAAGTCTGAATAAGATCTGGTGTGTGCGTTAGTCCTCGGTGTTGAGAAAAAAATATTGCTTACCGAAGATATCTAGTTTAATTTTGAGAAATATGATGGACTGGAGCGTATTCTCTTGAACCTGCCCAGAAGAAGCTAAACTGTCAAGTTAAGGAATTTACAGAAATTACACATCTATGAATGAATCCCCAGCAATCAAATTTGCTTACATAGAAGGTAGTAACAGTATTGGGGTACTTCCTTGTTGATACTTTTCAAAGCACTGTGATATACAAGGTTGTATTAGTTTCTGAGATCCTCAGACTTCGAGGCCCTGACGCTCTGGTGAGCTGCCGTCAAAGCTGTGGAAGTCACATGTCTGGCGTCTGGCTTGTCAGTTCCCAGAGTCTCCAAACTTCTTAGGAAGACTTCACTCTCAGTACTTCCAAAGAAGGAGTGAGCTAGGTTACGTGAACTTCATTGAGATGACTGGTTTGCAAAGGCTTTAGGGACTTGTATATTTTTTTATATGAAACTAATCATGATTTATGCTGACTCACATGACCTTTGTAAGTCATTATACGTGCCATACCGGTAGTTTTTACTGCACGTTGGAAGTCCTCCAGGTTGCACAGAAAACAGGCGGCAGAGAGTTCATTGCTGGCTCCCTGAGCCCAGCTGATCTTCTTGGAGCACAGGCCACTAGATAAAATGGGTTTCTTTACCCCTCAGTGAAGTGGAGATTATAGCTTCAACTCCCAAGCATTCTGGGTTTTAAGGCTATGAAGAAAGTAGACAATCCAAAAACTCCATGTTTTTGTTTTTGTTTTTGTTTTTTAAGTTCTACCTTTTGGAATGTCATTGTTACTGGTGATGGTGGTAGTGATGATACACTAGGATCATTTTATTTACTTACCTTTAAACTTTAGAAATATTTATTTTGTGTGTGTGTGCACACATGCTTGTGTGCCACAACACACACACACACACACACACACAGGTCAGGGGATAACTTTCAGGAGAACTGGTTCCCCTTCCATTGCACAGGTCCCAGGGATCAGGAAAGCCCAGGTTGTCCGGCTCTGAAGCAAGTGCCTTTGCTTGCTGAGCCAAGTCTCCTGCCCTTATAACAGTATCTTAAATGGCGTGGGCACATTTGAGCCCCAGCAATATTTTAACCTTACATTGGTGCCTTTGTGCTCTCAATGTGGCCACAAAGACAGGGAAGGCTGGGAAGGCTACCTGAGGTTGCACAGGGTCTCCTGAAATGCATGCACCCCTGCCTGTATCTCAAGGGAGTGGTCCTTGCTCTCTGCGTCCTCACACTATCCAGCATGCGATAGTTTCCTGCCTTCAGTGGGCTCTTCGGTGTCGTCCATCATTGTGTTTCTATTAATAAATGAATAATATTGTTTGCGTATTTAATTGTCTCTCACAATCGGTGTCAATTATACTCAGATGCTCATGAAAATTAATCTTGTGCTGGTTATGAATTCCTGTCGTCACCACTATTTAAAATTGCTTAAAAGGGTAACAGGTGTGACGTTTTCTTTTTAAATGATTTGTTTTTCTTCCCCTACTATGTCAGGAGTCTTAAAGGTGATGTGTCAAGGTTGGTGTGTGTTGCTGGGCTGCTTTGCTCATGCGCCCCTAAAATGAATTTGCTTTTTTTTGGGGGGGTCCCTAACACACCTCTTAGGGGCACCGCTCTGCTTTGCTGCGTCAAGCTACTTACCTGGCTGATGTTTACCATCTATGCTGTAGGAAGCTGCAGACAGGACTCTCTGGTGGAGCTGGCCTGTCTGTGGCTGCTTTTGCTGGCGCACTAACAGTTTCGCTGGTGTGGAATATTACAAGTGCTTCCTAAAATGTGTTAAAACCTAAATGCGTGTGCTTTGGTGGGACGCAGTCCTTGAACGGTCTGAGAAAATATGTGGTGATTTTTTTTTAACGGTCCTCCTGAGAAGGCCTGTGCTCAGAAAGTTCTGGAAGGTAAATAATGCCATTTGTTGGTGAGGCAGAGCAGTTCCCGAGTTAGTCTGTGCTCTTTCTGGTGCCGTTCAGTGAGCTGAAGAAGTCTCAGGAAAGGCGGTGTAGCATGTGCCACGGCAGTTCTTACCATGTTGTCGGCACGCCTGTAACATAGTGTGGGTGCACTCTCGTGCCCCGGCAGGTGTGGCTGACATAAATGACACTTACAGTTCATACTCCGTGCTTTGAAGAGTTAAAGTTCCCTTCCTAAGGACAGTGACACGGCCTTGCATATGTGCCCACGAGTACCTCTATTTACGGTTTTCATGATGAAGTGCTTAAATGTTAAGTGTGGATTATTATATGTATTCTATTGACATTTTCAAATTAGAAAGTTTATGTTCTTCAGCAATTTAAATATAGTTCTTAAAATTTCATTTTCCTAAAAAATGGTAAAATCAGGCTTTTTAATAAGAAGAATTTGGACATAATTGTTTCTTTTAACAATTTTTAAAAGATAGAGTTGAATAAAATGGTGATTTTTTTTTTTTAAAATCTTAAAGCAGGTTTTGAATCAGGGGAATCAATGCTCAGATGTTAACTTCATGTTTTTTTTGTGTTCCAGGAAAGTCTCATCACTACCGTGGACTCTAATTCCAGGTACGTGCTGTTGTCTTTTCGTTTGTTTTGTTTTGGACAAAGGCTCCTGTAGGACTCCGGAGCCAGAGTTAAGACACCTTCCCATCTGATTTCTGTCTTCCAAAAAGTTGAAATTTACAGGTTGAAATCCAATTTGAAAATTCATAGCATATTAAAGTTCTTCCCAGCTATGTCTCTAATTTTACCTATAATTTATCATCCACTGGAAACTTAGAAAAACTGAACAGTGTAAATAAATCAGATATGCTTTTGAATTTGGGAGAAAGACCACAGACTAAATACTCTGGGTATGGTTTTACTTAACAGTTTAAATCCATATGGCATAGATATTAAGTTTGGGTTTTTGAAGAAGTACCTGAGAATTTAAAGCTGAGTTTAAGTGGTAGCCTTAGTACTTGGGGTTCAGGCTCCTTACTTGGTGGCTCTGGGGACAAGGTCTGCCCTCTGCTGTAGAGCTGGCTGACAGTGTCCTCCACATGGGAATGCCAATCCTCTGATTCTCATCGTAGTGCTAACTGGGTCCTGTAAGAGGACAAGACATATCAGGAGCATTCCCCTGTGTCGTCTGTGATTTCACATCAGGAGAAAGTCACTGCTCCTAGGCAGCGCCTGCTGAGAGAGCCCGCGCAGCTCTCTGTATAAAGGACATGGGAGTAGCTGGAAGCAGGGCGAGGGTGTGGGCTTTCTCATGGCGACAACAGGACAGCAGCGACGTCAACATCTAGAGTGTGCACCGTGCTCAAGTTTAGCAGAGCTGAGCTGACCTTCTAAAGTAAGAAAACTAGGCTGTGGGAGTTTTCCATCAGAGGAGCACAGAAGTTGAGGTCTCTGTAGTGAGGAGCATTCAAGCATCTTGTTGCTCTGTGTCTTTCTAGTTGGTGGACCAACTGGGTGATCCCAGCCGTCTCAGCCCTGGCTGTCGCCCTGATGTATCGCATCTACATGGCAGAAGACTAACTTGCCTCTCCAAACCAAGGAAGGGGAAAGACTGCCCCTCAGAAGGGAGAAAAGAAGCCAGTGTTAATCATGTCCACTGACAGACACCTTCCGCTGAGAACGTAATTGTAATATATCTGTTTCCCTTTCCTTCTGTGTTAGTGGAACCAACGAGGGGCTCTTTGTACTCTTCAACTCTGCAAATGTGCCTTTTCTTTCATCAACTCCATTTTGATGTTTCTTCACTACATAATTTACTTATTGTAAGCACGATCTTTTTAAAATATATCTGGCTTTTAAAACATGCTGCCGTGTGTGTCTGTTTGTTTGGTAGGACGCCTCCAGTGCTTAGCGTTTTGGTTTATTTCATAAAGCTGTTTAATGTGCCGATTATTCAGACCCGGGTTGTCTGTGTCGTGAAGGCTTGATTGTTCTTGTCTTGATGACGTGGTGATGATGGCAGTTAACCCATACTGTTACATGGTTTTATATTAGTTACCTGACAAGCATAACTGCTGCAGCAGCGGAAGGAAGAGGAGAATGTAAGTCTCCACCATGGCGGGACGGCCTAAGGGGTAGGGTGCGGGACAACACCCGTGGATCAGGAAACAGAGCGCTAAGACTGGAAACAGAAGTGGATTATCCTCTTTAATGACCCATTCCCGCTAGCTAGGCCATAGAGGCCAAGGTTCCACAGCTCCCCGAGACAGTGCCACCGGATGGGACCCAGATGCTCAAACACACAGCGGCGGGGACATTTCCTAGCCGACCAGTGCAGTGCCAGTGTTGTTTCTTTTTCAAGAAGATTAAGATTCAGAAATTATATCTCAAAGATTGGTAATTTTTCTACTTGAAATGCATGGTAGAGTATGGAAGTGACCTACAAGATCTAGGAAAGAGGCGCCACGTCCTCTGTGTGTGACGGATAACAGCAGCGTAAACCAGGTTGTAACGGCCTGTTCTCTGTTTAAAAGTCGTTCCCCAGAGACTCACAGTTTCGTAACTTTTGAAGTTCTACAGATTCCCCATCCAGAGACAACAGCAGAGTATGTCCCCATCTTAGGAAATACTGATTGAGTGACTCATCGGAGCACAGATCTGGACAGATTTGCTGCTTGGTCTTTTGGCGGAGCCTTAGCTGCTGAGTGATGAGCCGTGAGAAGTGACCTCTCAGGAAGCTTTCGTTGTTATCCCCTGCCTGGTGCGTTATTAGCATCCATGACTTTTTATTTTAAATGCAGAAACCCCAGGGGGTAATCTGCTAGGTGGTACTTGTACCGAGCTGTGACTAGGTGACCAGATAAAGTTTAGTGTTCCTGTGGAGTTCCGGATATAGATTAGGGCGATTAATAGGGGGATTGATCCAGTGGCGTTCTTAAGAAATAGCACAGCAGAAAGGAGTGTTACCGTTGCTACAGAGCACAGATTGTTTCTTAAGGATCCTTTTCAGTTATTTTTATCGTATGTGTGTGAGTGCAAGCCTGCGTGTATGTACTGCATGGGTGCCAAATACCCAGAGGCTAGAATGTCGGATGATTGTGAACACGGTGGCGAGCTGCCACGTGGGAGCTAGGAACTGGGTCCATGTCTTCTGCAAGGTCAGCATAACTTAACTGAGTCATCTTTCTAGCACCGGTGAAGAGGGATTGCTTTATAGTCAGTGGCATGCATCACCCTTTCCCCGATATTTCCTATGGTGCTATGCGTCAGCGCCAGGCCTTCCTTGCGCATGCTCAGTATATGCTGTGTCACCGAGTCACCCCCCCAGCCACTCTTCATCATCACAATTCTTGTCCAGCAGGGGAAGGGTTAGGGTCGGACGATATTGTAAACTCTTCAGAGCTGAGACAGAAGAATGAGGAGCTATGAGCTGCAGTTGACAAGGGTATGTGCATTTTATTTATTTATTTATTTTTGGTTTTTCGAGACAGGGTTTCTCTGTGGTTTTAGGAGCCTGTCCTGGAACTAGCTCTTGTAGACCAGGCTGGTCTCGAACTCACAGAGATCCGCCTGCCTCTGCCTCCCAAGTGCTGGGATTAAAGGCGCGCGCCACCACCGCCTGGCAGGCATGTGCATTTTAAAATAAGTTAAATACTTGTTAAGATGGTAATATTTTGCTAGAGACTCACAACTGGTATAGAGAGTAAGTGACTGGAGCACTGAACCCGACTTGGGATGTGTATCGTATCCCCTGCTCAGGGCTCAGGAAGCATTGCGGAAATGGGCTGTGGAAAGATTACAAGAACCCAACCGAGGTTGGGAGGATTTCTTGGCACGGCAGGACTGTTGCATTCATGAGCTCAATGTTCTTGTTTCCTGGACACAACCCACAGGAGATCAAGTTAAAATTCCAGCGTTGATGGGGAGGGGCTCACTAGGCCCCGCCCCTCAACTGAGGCGCTATTGGTGGCTTCTGTGGGAGGGCGAGGGCCGTGGCCTCTAGCTGGTTGCCTGGGTGCATGTGGCGAGCACTGATTGGCTTCAGTAAGTAATAAAAAAGAGGGGAACATGAAACTGGGAGGAGAATGGGGGCAATCTGAGAAGATCTGGTTGGGGAATGAGACAAAGATACTTACGCAAACTGTATGCCTGTGTGAAATTACCAAATAATGAATAAACTAAAAAAAAAAAAAAAAAAAAAAACCTTTCAAGAAAGGCAAAAGACCAGTATAGACTGCTGTCACTTTAGCAGGTTCAATGTCTTTCTTAGGGAAATGCAAATCAGAACCTTAGTGAAGACTACCTCACCCCCACTAGGATTACTATAATAAATTCAGAAACAAGTTTTGAGAGATGTGGAGACATCTTGCCTTTTGGCTGGGGATGTATAGGGTGTGAACAGCATGGCCTCTGCGGGAATGGCAAGACCTTCAGAAGTATAGAGCTTCATAACCGGCGGTCTCTTTGCTGGGTGTGTGCCTGGAAGTAAACACGGGTGTTCACATAAAGACTTGTCTGTGAACCTGGCGGTGGTGGCGCACGCCTTTAATCCCAGCATTTGGGAGACAGAGGCAGGCGGATCTCTGTGAGTTTGAGGCCAGCCTGGTCTACAAGAACTAGTGCCAGGACAGGCATCAAAACTACAGAGAAACCCTGTCTCAAAAAACAAAAAGCAAAAAACCAAAAACAGACAAAACAACAACAAAAGACTGGTATGTGAATCCCCATTCATAAAACCACCAACTAGAGACAAGTGGAACTTGTGACTAGGTAAACAAGACACATTATGGTCATATGGGCCACCGGATGACTTAATAGGTAAAGGTGCTTGCCACCAAACTTGGTCCTCTGGGTAAGATCATTGGGTCATGGTAGAGACAGAACTGACTCTCACAAATTCCTCTGACTTTCATATAAGCTATAGTGTTAGCACACACACACACACACAAGTATAATAAGATACAATCTAATAGTACCATCAGTGACTGCTGCAGCGTGTCTCAAAATTTGAAAGCACGCTAAGTGGAAGATGCATTCCAATAGAGTGCATTTTGTGTGATCTCGGTATTCAGAACAGGCAGTTCTGTAGACACCATGGTTTTCAGGGGCTTCAAAGGAGGGCTGGGACAAGGACAGTGATTGGAAATGGAAACAGAGTTTCTTTGGGAAATAATGAAAATGTCCTGACTTTGATTATGGTGGCAGCTCGGTTGGCTGCGTGGTTCTGAATAATCCAAAAGCCACTGATCTGTTCTGCATGAGTTCTATCCCAACAAAGTCCAGCTTGGTCAAGATACTCTCACATCTGGGCCCTAGAACTTCAAAGTTTCCAGCTCTCATCTCCAGGGCACCAGTCCCTCTCACAGCAGAGTGGAAGCCTCCTCTACATGGCCCGCCTCTGTAACTTTGCTTCCTACTGTGGATACCGCATGTAGTAGCCTGTTTCATGGTTATATGTGGAGCTGGAGAAGGGACTTTTCTCTACTTTGTATTGCCCACTTTAATTACGTTTTAGCTAAATAGATAACTTTTGCCATTGAATATAAACTATCTGTATGCAGTATCTGTTTGCAGCTAGTCTGTCTAATGGCCACCCCTCCACCTCTGCCTCCAGTGCCACAGTCTTCTTACAGCTTTTCTCTTTGACTTGTTGCTGCAAGAACTGCTAACTCGTCTCCCCTGATCTGCCAGGCTATTGTCTCTGCACTATGTCCCTGGGAGCTTAGTCCAATTCCTGAGATACAGATGGTGTTTGTTAACTGAATATCAAAGCTATTGGATGGTTGATGATGTCTCCTAACTGCTCTTCCATCTTTAATCTGTATTTCTGATCATTTGTTGCCATAGTCTTTGAGCCATTCTTCGTTGACAGCATCTGGATATGACATTTGCTGCCAGCCTTGGCGAAGGCACCAAGTCCAGGGCCATGCCAAACTGCTCACCACCCATTTAGGACAGGGTGTTCTGAGAACTGCAGACAGATGGTTAGGTCTGGGTTTTGCTTGTTGGAGTATAGGTGTGTTCAGCTCCAGTGGTTGTCTAAACTGGCAAGAAGCGAAGAAAATCCTGTTTACTATTCTTAGCTCTCCAGATCCTCTTGGCTTCTGAAGTTCTGTGGAGATGGACATCGTGTCTCTCCTGAAGTCCACCCAAAACTCCAAGGCGAAGGATGGTAGGAGATTATCAGAGGCAAACACGGAGGGCGGGGCCAGCCTCAAGCTCTTGAGACCACGGACCTTCTGTTATCTTTCCTCCGCCACTGTGACTCGCAATAGCAACTGGCTGAGGTTCAGGTAGTGAGTTCCTTGGGGCCAGGAGAGTTCACATTTCGAGTAACATGTCTAGTCCTGACTCCCCTCCGTTCATCCCAAACCTGAAGTGACACTCTCCTCCTGGGAAAAAGATGATTATTTTAGCACCCAAAACTTCCCGCTGAGGTCTGGCAGTAGGAGAGAACACATTCTTGTTTCTTTGGGGTAGGGAGCATGTGACTCATTCACGCGCCTGCTAGGGAAAATCTTAAGACGGGCCTCTCCGCCGGTGCAAAGAACTCTAATCAAACCAGGTTAGACTGAATTAAAAATGCCCACATTTAATAAATGCATAAAAACTCTTTTTAATAAAACTCTTGGGTGGCTGGGAGCATGGGGGGCGGGGACACGAAACACACAGAGGAAGAGCACAAGCAAAACCCAAAACCACGCGCTCCTTTTTCTGGCGCAAGCCTAAAGAGCCTGTGGGAGTGGTCCTGATCCTCCCTAGGGAGGGGTCAGCGCTTGGCAGGCTGGGAGTTGGAGTCCTGAGTTGGAGTCTGGCTCAAGGCAACTCCCAGGGAGAGGGGACTTGAAATGGAGCTTTCTGCTCCATTGGGGCTCCTTTGGCGCCCCTAGGATGGATGGCAGGGACTGGGGTGACGCTTCAATCAGTGCCCACACTGAGCACCTAGCAGTTCCCAAGAGATTGGTTATAGTAGCTGATGTTTTCGTAAATCATAGAAAACAAAACCCTTGAGGGAAAACGTGTGGCAATGCCACATTAAAGAAGAAAGACTAAATCTCATTGTGTAGACACGTGTAAAATAGTGACCTGATTTACTTGGAGGAGTTTGGTCTTTCTTGTTATAAGCCAAGAGGGTCTAATCTAAGAACAGACATGGACAAAGGCACTCCTCTCTCTCTATTGAACAGCGCAGCAAATATGGTAGCAAAAAGGAACGAGAGACTTTTGTCTTTATCTTTTCTTTTTTGTTGTTTATTTTTTTTAGATTGTAATTTAATTTTAACATTTTCTCTTTCCTCCCTCCAAGCCCTCGCATGTACTTCTCCTCACTCTCCTTCAAAATCATGGCTTCTTTTTCCATCAGTTGTTATTGTGTGCATTATATGTATTTGTGTGTGTGTATATATATATATATATATATATATATTACTAAATATATGTTGAGTACATATAATCATTGTGTATGTGTGTGGGGGGATCTGTTCTCAGGGCTGATTGGCAGGGATAAACGATTGGTCACCATTCCCTGGGGAGGGCCACCTCTCCCATGCTCAGCGTTCCTCAGATGCCTGTAGTTCTTTGTGTAGGGTTGAGGTCTAATGGTTTTTTCCCCCATCCAGTTCGTCATGTCCTTTAGTGTCCTCCTTGTTCAGCACACATTTGGGCAATCATGTCGGTGAGACTTTAGGGGTGTGGCGTCTGACATTCCTAGGAGACCGTCTCACAGCAAACTCACCGGTCCTTTGACTTTGCCGGTCTTTCTAACTCAATGTCCCCTGGACCTTAGGTGCAGGAGTGCTTTGTAGATGCATCCATTGGAACTGGGCTTCACAACTCTGCATTTTGAATGCTTGTGGTTTTCTGTAGTGGTCTTTATTGTAAAGAGAAGTTGCTATTTCAACTTTGTCACTTTAAACTGCTAGTATCCAGCTGCTAAGGCCGTAGCCTGTTCCCCCAGACAGAGGCTCTGCTGCTATTGCTAAAGGTAGTTAGTTCTAACTAAATCTCTATAGTTCTAATCAAATTCGAGACTCAAAGGCTAGGGTGAAAACCTACAAGCTCAGAGAGGTCGAGTAGCAATAGCTAACTTGCTCTCCTTCCTGGCATCCTGGAAATCACTCCCACACCTACCAATGAAAAATAGCTTATGCTAAATTCCTCCCTGCTACTTCCTGTCAACCCATTGCTAAGCCCACCTCTCTGAGCCCAGGTTAATTGTATTTAATTAACGCAAATGCAACACATCTTTACGATAACAAATGCAGTATGAACAAATGTAACTTCATTGCACAACAAGAAGTTTCCTTGGTGAGAGGTGAAGTTTTTTTCTTAATCTTTTATAGGACCCTCATAAGGGAGAAAAAAATTTATTTTTCATCTTACTGACTCAAAACAGCACACAAAGAAAGTCACAATCAAAGTTCTAGGCGGTCTCTCTTATGTATCTGTTATAGGCAACTTCTCTTCTGTCTGTTGTAGGTAATCTCTGTTCTGTAGCCCTTCCATTTGCTGTGACTTTGCCAGGGAGGAGGTGGGACAAGACTAAGGTGTTTCAACATCAAAGAAAGTGGAACTGGTACTCTCAAGTGATCTTCCTTCCCTGGGGCATCCTGCTTTTCCCATCTCTTCTTAAATTTCAAATGCAGCAGGCCTGTATAACTGTAGGCTTGGATGGCCAATTGAGCCAAGTCAAGGTAAGCAGAAAGTCATAATAATTTAATTTTAACATGCTTGCGAGCTGACACCTATGTATTTCCTTATTGTCTAAGACAGTTTATTCGCTGCCACTAAAAGATTTCTTTCTAATGCAACCTAGACCTTGGACTCCTGGTCTAAGGAAGAAGCTGGCAATGGCTTGTCTTTGATGCTGTTGCTGCCACAGGGATCCTCTTGCTACAGAAACTGGAGTTCTGCTACGGGTGCTACCCCCTGTGTATGTGTGCATTCCAGAGGTCGACTTTCGGTGTTGTTCCTCAAGTGCTGTGGATCTGTGTTGTTATTTGAGTTGCTTCTTAAAAATTCATTAAATTCTATGGCATGTGTGTGAGTGTCACATGTATATCTGGTGCCGCAGAAGAGGAAGCTAGATCCCCTTTGGAGTCACAGACTGTTATCGGTGTTATGAACCATCATGTTTAGGCTGGGAACCAAACCTGGGTCCTCTAGAAAAGCAGCCCATGCTCCTTACCACGGATCTGCCTCTCCAGCCCTTGCTGTGTTTCTCTGAGACAGAGTCTCTCACTGGGACCTGGGGGGGGGGTGCACTAGGTGTGCTGTGCGGACTGGTCCATCCGGCCTAGGGATCCACTTGTGTCTGCCTTCCCAGGAGAAGGTTTACATGTGCATGCTGCCATGCTTCCCTCTTTTACATGGCTATCGGGATCAAACTTTGGGCATCATGTCTGCATGGCAAGCCTCTGCAAATTCCCAGCTTCAACTTGAGCAGTTTAAGCTGTTTTCGGGGATGGCTGGAGAGAGTCATCTGTACCAAGCAGGACCTTGTCAGTTTTACAGACTGAAAGATGATTTTCTAGGTTAGCACACCAACGAGATCAACTTGGCTCTTCCAGTTCATGCTGTGTAGCTGGCTTTTCGCTAAATGAGCTGTGGGCTAAACTGGAAGCCGTGAATAAGTGCTCAACACACAGGTTTCATCAGGCAAAGTTCTTGTCTTTCGTGGGGAGAGAAAGCACATCAGAATTTGCATAGAAATCTCCAAGTCATTTGTTTTTCATTCTCTGTGCTCACCAAGAGTGCCCACATGCCATCGCAGGACTGTCCTAGGCAGCTGGGACAGTGCTCAAAGAGACCCTTTATCTGTGTCTTCATCCCTCAGCCTTGCCATTCAAGCCCTCCTCTGAGAAGAGCTTGTCTTCTCCGGGGAGTGTCACTGCGGGTGACACACTCACTTTTCTGTCTGTCTGTTCTCAGGGGAGGCAGCTACAGCCTCCTGTCTTCCCAGTCATCAAAGGAAACTTTCAGTGGGATGCTATGGAAATTTGCTGTCAGAGCTCAGACTGGCCAAATCAAAGGCCTCTCTTGCTTGTTGGTTTCTAAGCAGAGACCCAGTTCAGCAGAGTTCACTGGACAAACATTGCTGCTCTTCTGTACTGTCTATTTCTCCCTTTCTAATCTCTGACCCCAGAAAAAAGTTCCTGTGTTCTTTACTAAACCAAAACAGATAAAGGACGCTGTAATCTTTTAGTGGGCCCCAAGTTAGGTAATCACTGTCATTGCAAAGGTTAAAGTTCAAGCAGTGATCTCAAATGGCAGATGCTGTGTGGGTTTTGAAGAGTTAGATTCTGATCACCTCTCAGTATTTATCTCTGGTAAGGAAAGTCAAGTTTCTAGAACCGTCACATAATTTGATATTTAGAGGAAGAGAGGTTGTTCTCAAAGTAATTCTCTGTCCCCCTTAAAAAGAGGTTAAAAGAGGGCTACCACCTTGACTGGCACTGCCTAACCAGCTTGTGATTCTCGTGTGGGCATGAGAAAACTAAGTTCTGTAAAACTCCATGTTAGCCAGAGCCAAACCAAAGGATTTCATCACTCGCAAGTTATAATTTTGGCATTAAAATAT
Organism: Chionomys nivalis; assembly: GCF_950005125.1. NCBI lineage: Eukaryota > Metazoa > Chordata > Mammalia > Rodentia > Cricetidae > Chionomys > Chionomys nivalis. Next base: position 3,855,609 of record NC_080099.1, on the reverse strand, counting down.
GACTTCCCATGACGTAAGCTTTCCACTTGTTGCAAGCAAAAGAGAATGGATTGACCTCATAGAGCAGTAATTCTCTACCTATAGATCATGAGCCCTCTGGGGATTGAACAGCCCTTTCATAAGGTCACATATCAGACATTGTGCATAGTCGATATTTACATTACAATTTATAACAGCAGCAAAATTACAGTTATGAAGTAGCCATGGAAATAATTTTATGGTAAGGTCGCAGCATGAGGAACGTTGAGAACCCCTGGTGTACAGGGTACTGTGGTTGGAAACACCAGTGTGTCGTTTCTCACCATCTTGGAAGTGACAATGGTGACCAGGACCTACCTCTTTTACAGCCCTGAGTCACCAGATGGATAATGCACATGGTAATCAGATAGTTGATAAATAACAAAACCCATTCCACAAGCCAAATGAGTTCAGTTAGATACATGAGGGACCGATTAGAAATCTGAGTCACGTTACTCTCTACTTCCCTGGGGTTAAACAAGTACACGCAAGGACCGGGAAGCTGATGTTTCTTCATTGATTTGGACACTCTAGCTAGTTTACACAGTGCTAGAAGGTTCTATGCAGGGCACTGGGGGAGAGAAGACACACCGCGTGCTATACAATCCTGACTAATCAGACAAATTGTGCCAGTTGGTGTCGTAGTGGCATAGTGGTCATGATGGCATCTAACTGACAAGTTTCTGCACCCTGATAAACCTCTCCGCTGACACAATAATCCGAATCAGACCAAACCAAATTGAATTAGAAAAAGCCCAGGTTTAATGGATACCAATGCTCCCAGGTGGCCTTCCAGCTCCCCAGAGAGGAGATGGGGAAGGAAGACTGGAAAACCACATATTTCTTCTCTGGGTTGCACTTTAAATACCCTGTGGGAGTGGTCTTGAGCATCTCTGGGGAGGGGTCACCGTTTTGCGAGCTTTCTCATGGGTGGAGTCTGGACTGAGCCAATTCCCAGGGGAGGGGGCTTGAGATGGAACTTCCACCCAGACATTCCAGACTCTTTGGATATATGGATGCCAGGGGCTGAGGTGAAGTTTCCACCCAAACACTAACCACTTTCTGATTGGATCTGCATCCTTCTTCATGGGAGGAATTTGGTATTTGGTGTTGTAAACCTGGTCAAAAGCCCATAACTATGGAGGTGATAAATAAGTCTGAGGTGGAAGCCTACTGTTTTGTTTTATGTTTAACTAAATGTTCATGCTCGAAACTGCCTTCTAAATATTTGTGCTTAAAGCCAAAGATCTATGCTGCATTTAATTTAAACAAAAGGTGGTATTTAGTTTCTTTTTCTTTTCTTTCTTTTTTTCTTTCTTTATTTTATTTTTTATTTTTTGGACTTTCAAGACAGGGTTTCTCTGCTGTCCTGGAACTAGCTCTAGTAGACAAGCTTGACCTCAAACTCATAGATATCTGCCTGCCTCTGCCTCACAGAACTGGGATTAAAGGCACACACCACCACCACCCGGCTGGTATTTAGATTTTGATTCTTTTAAACATAAAATATAAGTACTGTAATAAGACATTGCCCTCTTTATGCATTATATATTAAACACTGATAACTTGCTATGGTTTATTAGATAGACAATGTTAAAATAAGTGCATTAGTTTGCTAGGAGTGACATCACAAAGTATTACGGAATAGGCGGATGAGCTACTGAAGCATATTTCCTCACAGTTCCAGAGGTTAAAATCCAAGCCTAGGGTTTCTAAATGGTACCTTCCTTCTGAGCCCTGGGAAGGAGAATCCGCTCTGGGCTTCTCTGCGGCTTCAGCGGCAGCTGGTGCCTCCCTCTTTCAGGCTGTCTTCATTTTTACGTGGTGTTTCACTGGAGGGGTAGCTGCATCCATGTTTCTCTCTTTAAAGCAGCGTTTATTATTTTATATGTGTGAGTGTTTGGCTGCACATATGTATATGTACTAGATGCTTGCCTAAGACAGCATCAGATCCCTTGGAACTGGGATTACAGATGGTTGTGACCCACCATGTCAGTACTGGGAACTGAACCCAAAGAGCAACCAGTAGTCTTAATCACTAAGCCCAATCTCCGGCCCCCAAATTTCTCTTTTTAATAACATACTAGTCATACAGAATTAGAGTCCACCCACTCCAGCATACCTTCATCTTTGCTGAGTATGTCTGCCACGAATGACCTTCTTTCCAAACCAGGCCACACAGAGATGTGGAGCCTGGAGGAGCAGGTAGGAGATCCACATCTGGATTTCAGGGAGGGACAAAGCTCAGCCAACAATAGCTAAGCTGATATGGGCCAGGTGTTCACAGAAATGTGTTTTTGTTGTTGTTTTTGTTTTGTTTTTGTTGAATTAGCTTTTGAAAGCAGAAAGGCAGGGCTGAGGTAGAGCACTTGCCTAGCACGCACAAAGCCATGGGTTTGGTCCCTAGTACTATAGAAGTGGCATCTGGTAGTAGCACAGGCTTGTAATCCCAGAGCTGCAAAGGTGGTAAGAGGAGGGTCAGAAGTTCAAAGTGAACTTGAGGTCATCTTGGAAGATATGACAGCCTGTCTCTGAGAGGGAGGGGGAGAAGAAAGAGGAGAAGGAGGAAGAGAAGAAGGAGAAGAGCAGAAAGATACCAGAAACTTGTGTTAGAGGAAGAAAGACATTGAGACTGTAATACATCCTGGGACCAGGCTTCTGTTCCCACTCTGGTAGGCCTTTGCAGCCATGGTACAGAGGGGCATTGCCCTGTGCTGCTGTTTAAGTGCAGGACCTAGAGCCAGCCTGGGAGGACACAGTGGAACTGGTTTCTGGGGCTTCCCAGCTCTGTCATGTCTATGGGCTTGCACTGTGCTCACAGTGTGAGTGGAAGACAGACAGGTACAAAGGGGCGTGCTGCACCTTGTTGATTGGGAAGCCTAGACCGTAGCACAAAATCTCACACACTCCACCGTGGACCCTCCTCACCACCGTTTAGCTGGAGGTGGCTTCACTCAGTGTGCTTGTTCCTTCTGGGTTGAGACGCTTACACCTAACTTGGCAGTTTCTAAGTAGGTGACTCAGTTCTCTCTCTGGGAGCAGGGTGTTCCTCTAATGCCCTGTAGACAATGGGCAGATCAAGTTGCCACTTGGTGACTCTGTGTGACAGGTATGTAAACAGGTAGGCATGAGGCAACTGAATCCTCAAGGTGGCTTGCTCTGCAGCCCTCAGCACTTCAGTTTTTGATAAGGAAGGGGTCACTCGCAATGGATGCAGTGCTCCAAGGCTTACCTAAATCCCCGTACCGAGTTTGTGATGACGATTTAAGCATAGCATCCCTCCCATGCCGACACTCGCTCCCTGTTGACACCACTGCTCAGGAAAGCCAGGACAGAGCCAATCATGGAGGGAAAAACCTCATCAGAAGTTCCTTCCCACTCTGCGGTGTTGGCCTCATTGATTCACGGAACCATAGGCAGCAGACTTTCGTGCCTATAGTGTGTGTGTGCTTGAAGGCATATATACACATGCGTATAGTGTGTGTGTGCTTGCTTGCATATATACACATGCGTATAGTGTGTGTGTGCTTGCAGGCATATATACACGTGCGTATAGTGTGTGTGTGCTTGCTTGCATATATACACATGCGTATAGTGTGTGTGTGCTTACAGGCATATATACACATGCGTATAGTGTGTGTGTGCTTGCAGGCATATATACATGTGCATTATATACATAGACGCCGGAGGATGCTGTCAGGTATCTTCCTCAGTTACTCTTCACCTGATCTTCACCTGATATTTTTTGAGACCGGCGCTTACTGATTTGGCTAGATGGGCTGGCTAACAAGTCCCATGGATCTGTTTTCTCCCCAGTGCTGGGGCTACAGGTGTCTGTGTCTGTCCTCTTTATTTGCAAAATTTACTTTTAGTGTTTTTAATTATGTGTATGTTTGTGGATTTGCACATATGAGTTCAGGTGGCTTAAGAAGGCCAGAGGAGGCAGGTGCCTGTGGAGCTGGAGTTGCCGGCAGTTGTGAGCCACTTAATATAGGTGTGGGGGATGGAACCCAGGTCCTTTGCAAGGGCAGCATTGAGTCATCTCTCCAGCCCTTCACCTGGCTTTTCTTAGAAGCCTGGATCCTGGGGACGTAGCTCAGGTTCTCATGTATGAAAAGCATATTACCAACTACTTTATTGTCCCTTTGAGACTGTGCATATTTAAGATTGGGAAGGAGCCTTGAAAGCCCGAAGACCCCAGCTCCCCCTGTGGCTTTGCTGATCTCCTCACAACACTGCTTTCTGAATTGGGATTTCAACTTCTTACCCTTGGTGGTTCATGCCTTTGGCTTTTTCCAGCAATTGGCTTCATAAACTTTGTCTGCTTGTGACTTATGAGTTGAGAAAGTTTTATGTCAGCATATAGTTATAAAAAGTAGGGCTATAAATCAAACATTGACTGATCATACTCAACAAAGAAATTTATTTTAAAACAATTCTTTGGTATACATATAATTCATCATTTATTAAAGATGGAAAGAAACTTGCATGTTGGTGAGATGGATGTCTGTTTATTTTTCCATAAAGAATTAAATCTTGACTGACCGCGGACACTGTAGGACATGGAGCCCCTTGAACATTTTCAGAGCTGACCAGTGGTTTGATTCTATAGTGGTCAATGCCGAGACTACCATGGTACATCTGCACAGATGTGATGCAATGCTGTCTTCTGAGCAAATATATCAGCCAGCAACGTCTTAATCACTACACATAAGAGACTCTCAGGATCTGGCCTCTTGACACTCCCTCCTAAGAGACTCGACTCCTGCCTATACATCCTCCCAGCTGTATGCAGTTCTGACACACCTGTAGCCAATCTCAGGAAAGGCTAAAGTATATAGCATGGGGAAGGTTAACTAAGGGAGAGGACCCCATCTATGCAGGTACACAGAAGTTGTCCTTGCCTGGGTGAGACTTTTCAATGATGGGACTGTTTGGGGATCATCCATCTGCCATAAGTAACTGTGGCATTATTCCTGGAGAGGCACTATTAGAAGGTGTGGTCTTGTTGGAGTAGGTGTGGTCTTGTTGGAGTAGGTGTGGTCTTGTTGGAGTAGGTGTGGTCTTGTTGGAGGAAAAGTCTCCCTGTGGAGGTGAGTTTTGAGGCTTCATACATGCTCAAAACACTGCCCAATGTCTCTGTCTACTACTTGTTGTCTGCAAGACGTAGGGTTCTCAGCTCCTTCTCTAGCACCATGTCTGCCTGCACGCTGCCATGCTCCAGAGCCCTGATGGTGATAAGCCACCACCTCAACTGAACGTGTCTTTATGCGAGCTGTTGTGGTCATGGTGTCTCCTCAACACAATAGAAACCCTAAGACAGTAATCATTCAGGGATGCTCCTGTCCATCTGTCCAGTAAACGCATGGGTTCCTTAAGCTAGACTGGAGTGGAATCAGGACTTTGTTCTGTCCCTGTACTGTATCTGTGTTAAGTGGATGTGTGTTGATGCCTTCCCAGGAGGCGTTCACCCGACAGTATAACACAAAATGGCGTTTAGAGCCATTTTAGAAATTGTTAGGAATCCCACCCCAATTCCAAGCCAACGTCAGTTCAATGAATTTTTTTGAAGCTCAGTTCAGCAACTCATCTGCTTTAAAAGTAAAACATTCTAATGCAACCCAATTCAAAGGCATGGTTTGATATTTCCATGCTGACGGATGATGGTTCAAATGAGTACATATCCACTCACCGTAGATAGGGTACCAGTGGCAGGCCAAAGTCATGATTCCTCCCAAGTCTAGTTCAGGGAACGCATGCACTTACTGGACTCACTGGCAGGAGCATTCGTGAAGCATTACTGCCTTACAGTTTCTATTGCGGTTTCTTATCAGTGTGGTGGTTATTTA